>NC_088230.1:39523284-39615784 GCF_036934945.1 Oncorhynchus masou masou
AATATATAACTTTGCAAAAAAATAAAAAATCAATGCTAGATAGCTAGCTATGTTTTTCCTCGGTTTGTGTGGTTGTTGGTTTAGTTTTCTGTAACTGTTTATCAAGTACAGTTTGCATGTGTAGGTTTTAATGTCCATTTTAGATTGCCCTTCTAGCCAATCAGAAACAAGTATTCAACAATGCTGTGGAATAAATAAATAACAGTATTGTAGTTGAGGTTTAGGAACACATACAGGCCAAGGGAAATGTACAGAACACTGTTGAAAACTAAGGGGATTGTGTACCTGGCTTACCATAGAGTGTATCATGCTTATAGTTTACCTAGACAAAGGACGGAGTATTTGCTTTAAATCACTACTGATTCACTGTATGTGTTTCCCTCCCGTCGTTTTGTTTTCAGTAGAGCTGATGATGTCATCATCTACAGAATGTGTTTCTGTAGGAGGGAATGAGAGAGAGAGAGAGAGAGAGAGAGAGAGAGAGAGAGAGAGAGAGAGGAGAGAGAGAGACAGAGAGAGAAAGGGAGGGAGAGAGACAGAGAGAGAGACAGAGAGACAGAGAGAGAGAGAGAGAGAGAGAGAGAGAGAGAGACAGAGAGAGAGAGAGAGAGAGAGAGAGAGAGAAGAGAGACAGAGAGAGAGAGAGAGAGAGATGGAGAGATGGGAATAGAGAAAGAGAGAGAGAGAGAGAGACAGAGAGAGAGAGAGATGGGAGATAGAAAGAAGGGAGAGAGACAGAGAGAGAGAGGAGACAGAGAGAGAGAGAGACAGAGAAAGAGATATGGGGAGAGAAGAGAGAGAAGAGAGAGACAGAGAGAGAGAGAGAGAGAAGAGACTGGAGAATAATTCAGAGAGTATTTCTGTCTGAGAGAGAGCCCAGAGGGGAGAAAGATGAATTCTGATTGGCTGGGCCTGTTAGAGAGAGAGAGACAAGTGGGATAGAGAAAGAGAGAGAAAGAGAGAGGAGACAGAGAGAGAGAGAAAGAGAGGGAGAGAGACAGAGAGAGAGAGAGGGAGAGAGAGAGAGAGACTCAGAGTGGGGATAGAGAGAGAGAGAGAGAGAGAGAGAGAGAGAGAGAGAGGGAGAGAGAGAGACCTGGGGATAGAGAAAGAGAGAGAGAGCCCAGAGAGAGAGAGGGAGAGAGAGAGAGAAAGAGAGGGAGAGAGACAGAGAGAGAGAGGGAGAGAGAGAGAGGGAGAGAGAGAAAGAGAGGGAGAGAGACAGAGAGAGAGAGGGAGAGAGAGAGTCTACAGAGAGAGAGAGAAAGAGAGGGAGAGGCTGGACCACTGCCCGGACTAGTGAAATCCATAGAGGGAGAGAGACATTATTTAGAGACAATTGTCAAATTTTGTTATATGAACTGGAACTCAGTAAAATCTTTGAAATTGTTGCTGGTTGCGTGTATATTTTTTGTTCTGTTTTGTATTGGTGGGACTGTTGAGTGTGGAACGCGGGAAGATGTCTCAGAATGCAACACTCTCTCTCCTCCTAAATAACTGACAGGTAAAGGGAGGTGAACGTATCATTAGAACTGAGCAATGAGGGAGGGAGGGAGGGAGGGAGGGAGGGAGGGAGGGAGGGAGGGAGGGAGGGAGGGAGGGAGGGAGGGAGAGCAGGGAGGGAGGGAGGGAGGAGGGAGGGAGGGAGGGAGGGAGGGAGGGAGGGGGGAGGGAGGGAGGGAGGGAGGGAGGGAGGGAGGGAGGGAGGGGGAGGGAGGGAGGGAGGGGGAGGGAGGGAGGGAGGGAGGGAGGGAGGGAGGGAGGGGAGGGAGGGAGGGAGGGAGGGAGGGAGGGAGGGAGGGAGGGAGGGAGGGAGGGAGGGAGGGGGGGAGGGAGGGGGAGGGAGGGAGGGGGAGGGAGGGAGGGAGGGAGGGAGGGAGGGAGGGAGGGAGGGAGGGAGAGAGCAGTGGAGGGAGGAAGGGAGCTGTTGAGGACAAGAAAGAGAGAGAGAGAAAGAGAGAGAGAAAGAGAAAGAGAAAGAGAGAGAGAGAGAAAGAGATAAAGAGAGAGAAAGAGAAAGAGATAAAGAGAGAGAAGTTTTCCACTTGGTAGCAATAACTTCAGTGTCTCCCAGGACTGTCAGACAGAAAGAGGTTGTGATCGTTTTACAGTTGGATGTATTTTTGCTTCTCTCGCATTAGTTGCTCCAGTGGAGAGCGGTCAGGGGGAGTAGCACAATTCCTCAGAGGAAAGCTTCTCCACATAGCAAAGGATGAAGTTGCCTGTAGACGTTGCTGATCTAATGTCAGTTTCATGCTCTGACCTTGAACTGAAGCATGGAGGAAACCCCAAAGCCAGCCAGGTGGGCGTTTGGAGATCAATGAAATGAAGGTGTGTTGGAGGTGTGCCTGCAGACATGTCATATTCTGACCTTGACTTAATTCCCTCACAAAAGTCCATCACTTTTACACGCGAGGAAACTATGAAGGAGGTCGAGTGGAAACGAGAGGGGAAAAAAACATCATTTGAAACCAGCCATGTGGCAGGAAACTGAAAAACATATCAACATGACAGGTTAATTCATTTATTTTATGCCCCTTTCTCACAGTGTAGAAAAACCTGCGCCATCATCTTGAATTTTAATTGTACCCAAAACATTTGGGTACCCAAAACAATTTTGAATGACAAGACAAAGACTCGAAACCAAATTAAACCTCTCTCTAGAACGTTCCAATCATATATCCCGACTTCTGTTGTTTCAATTAAAAAGTAACACAAGAAATATACATAACAAAAACTATGCTGTATACAGTACAGGTACCAAGACAATGTAGGCTACATTACTTCCAATATTCCCAAGGATGAACTGAATGTGTCAAAGTTCAGAATGAATGAAACCACATTTTTTTGTATGTGTAAAAGGCTCCATTTGTCCATGAGGAAGGTTTCTATTATATTTCCCTAAACACAAATATACGCCAAATCTGAACGTTTTGAAATCTTCTCCAGGGTTCTAAAACATAGACAAATATGTATATTTCTGTGTGCTATCTTAGTATATACTGAACGTTAAATTAAAGTCGTGCGCCAATCAAATTAATTTAATAGTTGCAGCATATTGCTTCAGAGACATTAAAAGCAAAAAAACATTTTTTTAAACAAAATCAACTCCCTGATCAGATTTGTAGTCCAACTGGTGGGTAGTCTATCTGGGGTTGAATTAAATGTATTATGTGGGTTCAAGGGAACCAAGCCTGCAAACCTCGTTACGCACCTGCATAACACAAGTCTGAATACCAATGTCTGTCTGTCTGTCTGTCTGTCTGTCTGTCTGTCTGTCTGTCTGTCTGTCTGTCTGTCTGTCTGTCTGTCTGTGTCTGTCTGTCTGTCTGTCTGTCTGTCTGTCTGCACCTCAGTCCAGTCTGAGTTTAGTGAGATGATTTGGGAGGGGAAACAATTACTTAGTCTGGCTACTACTCCCAAAACATTCCCTCTGTTGAATCTCAGAATAATCATTAAGTTTCTGCCACGGATGGAAAACCATCTATCCCTGCTGTGCTTGTTTTGTAAGCGTGTGTCTGTCTGTGTGTCCGACACGGACGGTAGAATATCGTCTATCCCATTATGTCTGTTCGTTTTGTTTGTTAGAAAAGCTCCTGGCTAACCACCAAACAGGGACTGGTTTGGCAAACAGCAGCAACGTGTGAGTTTTTTTGTAACAATGTTACTGCCAACGAGGGATGGTTCGTCAGAGCTTCTCTGTTGTTATCCACAGGGAGGGGAGGAATAGCTATGAATACTTTGGATCAGAATGTGTGATGTGCTGAGAGAAGAGGAGGAGAGTTGATAAGAGGAGTCTCGCTTTAAGGAAGCTTATTTGATTAGATAATGAATTAAAAACAGATTCCAAACACCACACGAATGTATCAAAAGCAGAGTTCTAGAATCCCGTTGCCAACACAACCCCAGACACAGGTAAGCACAATCAAAATGTTCTTTTGTTTTCTCCAATTCAGAATTACAACTTGACCAGATCTTCTTCGTCGGTTCGTACCACCGTTTACAAAAATGTGTTTTGAGGGTGAGGAGAAAAAAAGGTGCCCACTGGAGACAAGCTGGTTGAATCAACCTTGTTTAAACGTACAGTAATTTGTGAACGTATTGATCTGTCTACAGCACCTCCTACTGGAGAGTTGATCTATCTACAGCACCTCCTACTGGAGAGTTGATCTGTCTACAGCACCTCCTACTGGAGAGTTGATCTGTCTACAGCACCTCCTACTGGAGAGTTGATCTATCTACAGCACCTCCTACTGGAGAGTTGATCTATCTACAGCACCTCATTACTGGAGAGTTGATCTGTCTACAGCACCTCATTACTGGAGAGTTGATCTGTCTACAGCACCTCCTACTGGAGAGTTGATCTATCTACAGCACCTCCTACTGGAGAGTTGATCTGTCTACAGCACCTCCTACTGGAGAGTTGATCTGTCTACAGCACCTCATTACTGGAGAGTTGATCTGTCTACAGCACCTCCTACTGGAGAGTTGGTCTATCTACAGCACCTCCTACTGGAGAGTTGATCTATCTATAGCACCTCATTACTGGAGAGTTGATCTATCTACAGCACCTCCTACTGGAGAGTTGATCTATCTACAGCACCTCCTACTGTCAAAATTATTGGGTTTTAAAACAATACAGCCAGAACAATTTACATAAAAATACATAATTCATTAGATGTTGATTTACATCAATTACAAGCAGTATAGACAGCACACATGGTTAATATTTGTCATTTACCTCTGCTAGATCACCTTTTGTTGGGGTGATTTTTAAAAAACAAATATTAACTATAATCAAGACATGGGTGGAATAAATCATGTTAATCTTGAACAAATATAAATGAAACAAGGTTTTCATCACTACTGATGTTTATTGCTTTGAACTGAACAAATTGGAAGGACACATTTTACATACATTATTTTATGTAAATGATAAATGAGCCCCCTGGAACACAAATTAAGGCCGGTCTACACACCCCATGAGGGACAGAGTTTTACTGTGTGTGTGTTGCAAATGTATTTCTTGCACGAGAGGTATGTGTACCGTATCTTCCTGTAGGTCCACACACATCGCAGCGTTTCTTCTTGTTGCTACCGGCTACAATCTAGAATGATGAAAACACTTAGTTCAGGTATTTTACTAACATCTCACTCACATATACAGTGCCTTGCGAAAGTATTCGGCCCCCTTGAACTTTGCGACCTTTTGCCACATTTCAGGCTTCAAACATAAAGATATGGTGTGTTCCTTGTTCTTCATGATGCTCTCTGCGCTTTTAACGGACCTCTGAGACTATCACAGTGCAGGTGCATTTATACGGAGACTTGATTACACACAGGTGGATTGTATTTATCATCATTAGTCATTTAGGTCAACATTGGATCATTCAGAGATCCTCACTGAACTTCTGGAGAGAGTTTGCTGCACTGAAAGTAAAGGGGCTGAATAATTTTGCACGCCCAATTTTTCAGTTTTTGATTTGTTAAAAAAGTTTGAAATATCCAATAAATGTCGTTCCACTTCATGATTGTGTCTCACTTGTTGTTGATTCTTCACAAAAAAATACAGTTTTATATCTTTATGTTTGAAGCTTGAAATGTGGCAAAAGGTTGCAAAGTTCAAGGGGGCCGAATACTTTCGCAAGGCACTGTATAGTTACAGCAGGACAAGCTACGAGAGTCAGACACACTTACATCACTCACACTTACTTCCTGTATTGGAGTTGTTGGTTCTGTGGGTCGGGGCGTATGGGGCACTAGCATCCTCCTCCTGAATCCTCCTCACGATGGCTGCAGAAGCTGGGGTCCTTGGGACATGTTGCCTCGCCTGGATTTGAGGTCTTACCAATTATTTTCCTCGAGAAAGAGCAATCTCCTCTTGATCTTCACTCTGTTACAATCTGGGTTCAACACCATCCAGATGACAAACACATTGTACGCCAAGATGTCCAAGATGTTGAAGAATGTCACAAGTGGCCAGCATTTAGCTCCTCTTTTGCACATATAGCCAGTCACCAACTTGTCTAAATTGTCCACTCCTCCTTTTGTGGCAGTGTAAATCCATTATGATTTCTGTTTTTTTTATGTTCCTGGCCACAGATTCTCCCATCCCTATGCAGTGTACTCATGAGTACCACATGTTTGTCTTTCTTTGGCACGTAGGACACTAGATACGTGTCGGCCGTGAACACAAACTTAGAGGAATTGATAGGCCTGTTCCGTGTATTCAACAGCTGAGGTGGAAGCTCTGGCTTGTTTTGTTTTTTCGTACTGTTCATACCATTGTCAGCTTCCTCTTGAGGAGCTCCTGTCCCAGCTTGTGCGAAGTAAAAAAGTTATTGCATGTGAAGTTGTGGCCATGCAGTCCCTGTGTCACGTCCAGGACAACCCTCATCCCTTGGTTCTTCTCAGGGGCTCCTCCATCTGGCTTCCTCGTATACACTTGTTCCACACATATGATGAAACCAGCATCACAGGCAGCCCAGATCATGATTCCATATTTTGTGGGTTTATACGGTATGTACTGCCTGAAGGGGCAGCGGCCTCTAAATGGTATAAGCTGCTCATCAACAGTAACGTTGGGCCCTGGGTTGTAAAACAGGGGAAGGCGGTCCACCCACTTGTACCACACTGACCTGATTGCAGCTAGCTTGTCTGTCTGCACTGACCTGATTACAGCTAGCTTGTCTCTCTGCACTGACCTGATTCCAGCTAGCTTGTCTGTCTGCACTGACCTGATTACAGCTAGCTTGTCTCTCTGCACTGACCTGATTCCAGCTAGCTTGTCTGTCTGCACTGACCTGATTCCAGCTAGCTTGTCTGTCTGCACTGACCTGATTCCAGCTAGCTTGTCTGTCTGCACTGACCTGATTCCAGCTAGCTTGTCTGTCTGCACTGACCTGATTGCAGCTAGCTTGTCTCTCTGCACTGACCTGATTCCAGCTAGCTTGTCTCTCTGCACTGACCTGATTGCAGCTAGCTTGTCTCTCTGCACTGACCTGATAGCAGCTAGCTGGTCTCTCTGCGCTGACCTGATTGCAGCTAGCTTGTCTCTCTACACTGACCTGATTGCAGCTAGCTTGTCTCTCTGCACTGACCTGATTCCAGCTAGCTTGTCTCTCTGCACTGACCTGATAGCAGCTAGCTTGTCTCTCTGCACTGACCTGATAGCAGCTAGCTTGTCTTTCTGCACTGACCTGATTGCAGCTAGCTTGTCTCTCTGCACTGACCTGATTACAGCTAGCTTGTCTCTCTGCACTGACCTGATTACAGCTAGCTTGTCTCTCTGCACTGACCTGATTACAGCTAGCTTGTCTTTCTGCACTGACCTGATTCCAGCTAGCTTGTCTCTCTGCACTGACCTGATTCCAGCTAGCTTGTCTCTCTGCACTGACCTGATTCCAGCTAGCTTGTCTCTCTGCACTGACCTGATTGCAGCTAGCTTGTCTCTCTGCACTGACCTGATTCCAGCTAGCTTGTCTCTCTGCACTGACCTGATAGCAGCTAGCTTGTCTCTCTGCACTGACCTGATTGCAGCTAGCTTGTCTCTCTGCACTGACCTGATAGCAGCTAGCTTGTCTCTCTGCACTGACCTGATTGCAGCTAGCTTGTCTCTCTACACTGACCTGATTACAGCTAGCTTGTCTCTCTGCACTGACCTGATAGCAGCTAGCTTGTCTCTCTGCACTGACCTGATTGCAGCTAGCTTGTCTCTCTGCACTGACCTGATTGCAGCTAGCTTGTCTCTCTGCACTGACCTGATTGCAGCTAGCTTGTCTCTCTGCACTGACCTGATTACAGCTAGCTTGTCTTTCTGCACTGACCTGATTGCAGCTAGCTTGTCTCTCTGCACTGAGCTGGTTGCAGCTATTGTCTATCAAACAGGATAACCTGAAATAATAAGCTGCACTGAAAAGTTCTCTGCACTGACCTGATCCCAGGGGATTTGTGTATTCCCCATTGATATGACAACACCAGTAAGGATTGAAAATTCTGCATGTAAATGAGTTTGCAGCATCTCCTTCCATCTCTCTCCAAAAACTCACTTGACCTGATTGCAGTCCAGCTTTTTCTGGATGGTATCTGAGATGATCAGTTGAAAAGAAGCTTGTCCTGTCATGAGTAACTGACCTGATTGCAGCTGGTTGTATCCTTATCACCATTGGCAGCCATGCTGGGTGGCTCATTCTTGGGCAACTAGACCATTCAGCTAGCTTGTCTTTTTACATCCACATTGACCTGATTGCAGGCTGCTGATGGCTTGTCTGGGGCTGGTTGCTGACTGGACCTGATTGCTGCTGAGCTGGTCCTGTCTGCACTGACCTGATGGCAGCTGAGCTTGTCTGGGGCTGATGGGCTGCCTGGGCTGATTGCAGCTAGCTGGTCCTGGGGCTGATGGGCTGGTTGGGGCTGGCTGTCTCTCTGGTCCTGACCTGATGGGCAGTCCTGGGGCTGGTGCTGATCTGGTCACTGGGCTGATGGGCTGGCTGGGGCTGGTCTGCTGATGCACTGGACCTGATTGCTGATGGGCTGGTCCTGGGGCTGGCACTGACCTGGTCCTGGGGCTGATGGGCTTGTCTGGGGCTGGCTGCTGACCTGGTTGCAGCTGATGGGCTGGTCTGGGGCTCTGCTGACTGACTGGTCCTGATTGCTGCTGATGGGCTTGTCCTGGGGCTCTGCTGATGGGCTGGTCCTGGGGCTGATTGCAGCTGGGCTGGTCTGGGGCTGCACTGACCTGGTTCTGGGGCTGATGGGCTGGTTCTGGGGCTGGCTGCTGATGGGCTGGATCTGGGGCTGATGGGCTGGTCTCTGCACTGACCTGATGGGCTGGCTGGGTCTGGCTCTGCATGGGCTGGTCCTGCAGCTGATGGGCTGGTTCTGGCTGCTGATGGGCTGGTTTGGGGCTGATGGGCTGGTTCTCTGCACTGACCTGATTGCATGGGCTGGCTGCTGTCTCTCTGGGCTGATGGGCTGGTCTCTACACTGACCTGTTCTGTAGCTGATGGGCTGGTCTCTCTGCACTGGGCTGATTGGGCTAGCTTGTCTCTCTGGGGCACTGACCTGGCTGGCTGGCTGATGGGCTGGTCCTGGGCTGACCTGATTGGGGCTGGCTGCTGATGGGCTGGTCCTGGGGCTGACCTGATGCAGCTGAGCTGGTCCTAAGGCTCTGAGGGTCAATCTCATCCCTTCTTCCAACTCAGCTTGTCTCGAATCTGACACTGACCTGATTGCAGTCAGAATGTATAATTTCTATTCTGTAAACATTGACACAATACAAGGGTTAAATTTTTATATTCTGTTGTGTTGTCTGCAAACCCAATCCAATTATGAATTACACACACAGGGCTTATCCATCTCTGACCACTGCAACCTGATTGCAAAAGCACAGCTTGTCTCATCAATCACACATACACATGTATGTGAAAAATGAATGTAGCTTGTTTCTGGTTAGCAACTGCAGACTGTGTTGAAGAAACAATGTTGTTGCAACAGGGGCACTGACAGGTCAAGGCAGGCAGCTAGCTTGTCTTCTGCACTGACCTGGGTCAGGTAGCTTGTCTCTCTGCAGTAGAGGAGGTTCCTGATTCAGGCAGCTAGAGCAAGGTCTCTCTGCAGCTTGTCTCTCTGCACTGACCTGATTGCAGCTAGCTTGTCAAGGTTCAGGACACAGGCAAGCTCAGGTTCAGCTCAGGCATGGGTCGGTAATCTGATTACAGATAGGCTCAGGGTCAGGTCAGGCACTGGTCGATTCCAGCTAGAGGTCAAGGTTCGGGATGCAGGCAGGCTCAGGGTCAGGTCAGGCAGAGGTCAAAACCAGCAGGACCTGAAAAAGAGAGCTTGTCTCTCTGCACTGACAAAACACTGATTTGCAGGACAAGCTTGTAAACTGGTCAGACAGACAGAAGACACAGATATTGCAGGGGATAAATGGGGAAGATGGTCGACTCTGGAGGGGGGACAAGACAAGGACAGGTGAAAGATCAGGCTTGACAGTCTCTTTATTGACCTAAAATAAAGTACCAGCATCCATTGTCATTTTGAGGTTACTGAACCTATAAGCAGCTTCTTATGTAATCATAGAAAATGTGCATGTTTAAGATGAATGCCAAGATCATAGGTCTTGATATTCTCTGCACTGTAAACCTGATACATGCACAGAATCTTGAACAGCTATTGTCTCTCTGCACTGACCTGATTACAACTAGCTTGTCTAGATTCTGCAGTGACCTGATTACAGCTAGCTTGTCTTTCTGCACTGACCTGATTGCAGCTAGATTGTCTGTCTGCACTGACCTGATAGCAGCTAGCTTGTCTCTCTGCACTGACCTGATTGCAGCTAGATTGTCTCTCTGCTGCTGAGCTGTTGTCTGGCGGTGTCTGAGGAAGAGGATAATCCGAGATGGAAATAAGGGGACATTGCCATTGGTTGCACTGAGAAATTCATCTGCCTGTTTCAAATTGCATCACTGGGATTATGATGTAATTCCCCATTGGGATATTGATCAACATCCAGTAAGGATAAGAAAATTATGCATGTAAATGAGTTTGGTGCCCATAGTCCTTCCATCCTTACATGGAAAACTCACCTTCCCTCCAAGTTCAGGCAGTCCAGGAAAGGGCTTTTCTGGGATGGTATCACAAGATGATCAGTTGAAAAGCTCTCCCCAAGCAGGGTTTGTCGGAATGTCCAGAGCAGAATTTGTAACCACCATCCGCATCAGTCCTGGTTTGTCATCCTTATCACATTGGCAGCCATGCTGGGTGGCTCATTCCTTGAGCAGGGTTAGACCATTCCTGAGCAGGGTTTTTTTTTACATCCACATTGCTGTTCCTGCAGGCTGCTGAGCAGGGTTTGGTCCTGAGGGGCTGGTTGCTGATGGGCTGGTCCTGGGGCTGGCTGCTGATGGGCTGGTCCTGGGGCTGGCTGCTGATGGGCTGGTCCTGAGGGGCTGGCTGCTGATGGGCTGGTCTGGGCCTGGTTTGCTGAGCAGGGTTTGGTCCTGGGGCTGGTTGTTTGATGGGCTGGTCCTGAGCAGGGTTTGTTTGCTGTTGAGCCGGGTTTGGTCCTCTCCCTGGTCCTGGGGCTGATGAGCTGGTTTGGGGCTGGCTCCCTGAGCAGGGTTTGGTCCTAGTCCTGGGGTTTGGCTGCTGATGGGTTTGGTCCTCTCCCTGATGGGTTTGGTCCTCTCCCTGATGGGTTTGGTCCTCTCCCTGAGGGTTTGGTTCTGGCTGCTGATGGGTTTGTTCTGGCTGCTGATGAGCAGGGTTTGTTCACCTCTCCCTGATGGGTTTGTTCTCTCCCTGAGATGGGCTTGTTCTGGCTGCTGATGGGTTTGGTTCTGGGGTTTGGCTCTGATGAGCAGGGTTTGTTCTGGCTGCTGATGGGTTTGGTCCTGGGGCTGATGGGTTTGTTCTGGCTGCTGATGGGTTTGGTTCCCTGGGGCTGGCTGCTGATGGGCTGGTCCTGGTGCTGATGGACTGGTTTGGGCTGGCTCCCTGATGGTTTGGTCCTGGGGCTGGCTCCCTGATGGGTTGGTTCTGGCTGCTGATGGGCTCTCCCTGAGGGGTTTGGCTCCCTGATGGGTTTGTCCTGGGGCTGCTGATGGGTTTGTTTGGCTGGCTCCCTGATGGGCTGGTTTGGGGCTGGCTCCCTGATGGGTTTGGTCCTGGGAGATGGGTTGGTTCTGGCTCCCTGATGGGTTTGTTCTGGGGCTGATGGGCTGGTTTTGGATGCTGATGGGCTGGTTCTGCCTCTCCCTGAGCAGGGTTTGATGGGCTCTCCCTGGGACTGATGGGTTTGGTCCCTGCTCCCTGATGGGTTTGGTTCTGGGGTTTGGCTGCTGATGGGCAGGGTTTGTGCTGGCTCCCTGATGGGTTTGTTTCCCTGCTGCTGAGCAGGGTTTGCTGGTCCTGGGGCTGATGGGTTTGGTTCTCTCCCTGATGGGTTTGTTTCTGGCTCCCTGAGCAGGGTTTGGCCTCTCCCTGAGGGGTTTGGCTGCTGATGGGCTGGTGCCCTCCCGGGCTGATGGGCGGGTTTGGCTGCTGATGGGCAGGGTTTGGGGCTGGCTCCCTGATGGGCTGGTCCTCCTGAGGGGTTTGATGGGCTGGTCCCTGAGATGGGTTTGGTCCTAAGGCTCCCTGAGCCGGGTTTGTTCATCCTCTTCTTCCAAGCAGGGTTTGTCAGCCTCTCCCTGAGCAGGGTTTGATCCTCAGTCAGAATGTTTGTTTCTCTTTGAGTAAACATTGACCCCACACCCTGAGCAAGGGTTTGTTTTTCCCTATTCAGGGTTGTGTTGTCCTCCAAACCTGAGCAGGGTTTGAATTACTCCCTGAGCAGGGTTTGTTCCATCTCCCTGAGCAGGGTTTGTTCACCCTCCCTGAGCAGGGTTTGTTTGCCACACCCAGCAGGGTTTGTTCATCAATCACCATAGCAGGGTTTGTGAAAAATGAATGTAACTAGCAGGGTTTGTTACCTCTCCCTGAGCAGGGTTTGTTGAAGAGCAGGGTTTGTTTAATCTCCCTGAGCAGGGTTTGGCTCCCGAGCCGGGTTTGTTTGCCTCTCTCCGAGCAGGGTTTGTTTGCCTCTCCCTGAGCCAGGGTTTGTTTGGAGTTCAGAGGTCAAGGTTCAGGACAGCAGGTTTGGCACTCTCTCCGAGGGTTTGTTTCCTCTCCCTCAGAGCAGGGTTTGTTCACCTCTCCCTGAGCAGGGTTTGTGGACCTCTCCCGAGACAAAACACTGGTTTACTAGGACAGGGCAAGACAAACTGGTCCAGAGCAGGGTTTGACCTCTCCCTGAGCAGGGTTAAATACCCAGGGGATAAGTGGGGTTTGATGGGCTCTCCCTGGAGGGTTTGTTCACCTCTCCCAAGGACAGGTTTGAAAGATCAGGGTGTGACAGTCTCCCTGAGCAGGGTTTATTCAACCTTCCCCGAAAATTTGTTTACCATCTCCCTGAGCAACATTTTGAGCCGGGTTTGAATCTCTCCCTGAGCTTCTTTGTAATCATCTCCCTGAGCAGGGTTTGTTTGAATCTCCAAGAGCAGGGTTTGGTCTCCCTGAGCCGGGTTTATTTGCCTATCCCTGAAAGGGTTTACATGCACAGAATCCTGAACGGGTTTGTTCACTCCCTGCACTATGAGCTCTTGTCATCTCAACTGAGCAGTCCTGAGTCAGGGTTCACGTTGCCTCTCCCTGAGCAGGGTTTGTTTCTCCTGAGCAGGGTTTGATAATCTCCCTGAGCAGGGTTTGTTAGATCTCCTGAGCCGGGTTTGTTTGTATTCCCTGAGCAGGGTTTGTTCACCTCCCTGAGCTGGGTTTGTTTATTCCTGAGCATTTGTTCGCCCTCCCTGAGCAGGGTTTGTTACCTTCCCTGAGCAGGTTTGTTCGCCTCTCCCTGAGCAGGGTTTGTTTCCCTGAGCAGGGTTTGTTCACCTCTCCCTGAGCAGGGTTTGTTCGCCTCTCCCTGAGCAGGGTTTGGCCTCTCCCTGAGCAGGGTTTGTTTGCCTCTCCCTGAGCAGGGGACATTGCCTTCCCTGCACGGGTTTGTTTGCCTCTCCCTGAGCAGGGTTTTTCTCCCAGCAGGGTTTCCCTGAGCAGGGTTTGTTCACCTCTCCCTGAGCAGGGTTTGTACGCCTCTCCCTGAGCAGGGTTTGTTTGCCTCTCCCTGAGCAACATCTCCTCTCCCTGAGCAGGGTTTGTTCCCTCTCCCTGAGCAGGGTTTGTTCACCTCTCCCTGAGTGGGTTTGTTCACCTCTCCCTGAGCAGGGTTTGAACCAGAATCTCCTGAGCAGGGTTTGTCACCTCTCCCTGAGCAGGGTTTGTTTGCCTCTCCTGAGCAGGGTTTGTTTGCCTCTAAACTTGCCTCTCCCTGAGCAGGGTTTGTTTGCCTCTCCCTGAGCAGGGTTTGTTCGGAATTTCCTGAGCAGGGTTTGTTCACCTCTCCCTGAGCAGGGTTTGTTTGCCTCTCCCTGAGCAGGGTTTGTTTCACCTCTCCCTGAGCAGGGTTTGTTTGCCTCTCCCTGAGCAGGGTTTGTTCACCTCTCCCTGAGCAGGGTTTGTTCACCTCTCCCTGAGCAGGGTTTGTTTGCCTCTCCCTGAGCAGGGTTTGTTCACCTCTCCCTGAGCAGGGTTTGTTCACCTCTCCCTGAGCAGGGTTTGTTTGCCTCTCCCTGAGCAGGGTTTGTTCACCTCTCCCTGAGCAGGGTTTGTTCGCCTCTCCCTGAGCAGGGTTTGTTCACCTCTCCCTGAGCAGGGTTTGTTCACCTCTCCCTGAGCAGGGTTTGTTCACCTCTCCCTGAGCAGGGTTTGTTCACCTCTCCCTGAGCAGGGTTTGTTGCCTCCCTGAGCTCTCCCTGAGCAGGGTTTGTTTGCCTCTCCCTGAGCAGGGTTTGTTCACCTCTCCCTGAGCAGGGTTTGTTTGCCTCTCCCTGAGCAGGGTTTGTTTGCCTCTCCCTGAGCAGGGTTTGTTTGCCTCTCCCTGAGCAGGGTTTGTTCACCTCTCCCTGAGCAGGGTTTGTTTGCCTCTCCCTGAGCAGGGTTTGTTCACCTCTCTCCCTGAGCAGGGTTTGTTTGCCTCTCCCTGAGCAGGGTTTGTTCACCTCTCCCTGAGCAGGGTTTGTTTGCCTCTCCCTGAGCAGGGTTTGTTCACCTCTCCCTGAGCAGGGTTTGTTCACCTCTCCCTGAGCAGGGTTTGTTTGCCTCTCCCTGAGCAGGGTTTGTTTGCCTCTCCCTGAGCAGGGTTTGTTCACCTCTCCCTGAGCAGGGTTTGTTCGCCTCTCCCTGAGCAGGGTTTGTTCACCTCTCCCTGAGCAGGGTTTGTTTGCCTCTCCCTGAGCAGGGTTTGTTCACCTCTCCCTGAGCAGGGTTTGTTCACCTCTCCCTGAGCAGGGTTTGTTCGCCTCTCCCTGAGCAGGGTTTGTTCACCTCTCCCTGAGCAGGGTTTGTTTGCCTCTCCCTGAGCAGGGTTTGTTCACCTCTCCCTGAGCAGGGTTTGTTGAGCAGGGCCTCTCTCCCTGAGCAGGGTTTGTTCACCTCTCCCTGAGCAGGGTTTGTTCGCCTCTCCCTGAGCAGGGTTTGTTTGCCTCTCCCTGAGCAGGGTTTGTTTGCCTCTCCCTGAGCAGGGTTTGTTCACCTCTCCCTGAGCAGGGTTTGTTTGCCTCTCCCTGAGCAGGGTTTGTTTGCCTCTCCCTGAGCAGGGTTTGTTTGCCTCTCCCTGAGCAGGGTTTGTTCACCTCTCCCTGAGCAGGGTTTGTTTGCATCTCCCTGAGCAGGGTTTGTTTGCCTCTCTCCTGAGCAGGGTTTGTTTGCCTCTCCCTGAGCAGGGTTTGTTCCCTCTCCCTGAGCAGGGTCCGCAGGTGATCCCAGCAGGGTTTGAGACAGCTCGAGGTGCAGCGAGGAGTCAGAACTTCCGTCTCCCTGAGCAGGGTTTGTTACCTCTCCCTGAGCAGGGTTTGTTCGCCTCTCCCTGAGCAGGGTTTGTTTGTTCATGACCTTTTGTCTCTAGTCCCTGTGGCAGGGTTCATCAAATGACTGAAGGATGGAGGCAGGGTTTGTTAGGGATTGAGCAGGGTTTGTCTCATAGTCAGGGTTTGTCCTCCCTGAGCAGGGTTTGTAGAATCACTGAGCACACCATCCCAAAGCAAGGGTTTGTTCAAGCATTTTGATTACGGGTTTTTCACACTCTGAGCAGGGTTTGGACTTAGAGCAGGGTTTGTTTGCCTCTCCCTGAGCAGGGTTTGCACATCCCTGAGCCGGGTTTGTTCATCTCCCTGAGCAGGGATAATAGTCACCTCTCCCTGAACGGGTTTGCAGTCTCTAGTCTGGCAGATGCATTTCTGAGAAGGGTTTAATGTTCATGAAAAAGGGTTTTTCATTTGAGCAGGGTTTTTTGTAACTAATGATGAGGGTTTGTTTACATTCCCTGACATACTCCTATATAGGGTTTGTTGGACACTATCCCTAGGAGTTTGTGCCCTCTGGAGCACGGGTTTGTTCACCTATCTAGGGAGTAGTGTGACACTATATAGGAGTAGTTGGACACTCTCCCTGAGCCGGGTTTGTGTGGACACTCCCTGAGCCCGGAGTAGTGTGGACACTATATAGCCGGGTTTGTTCCCACTCCCTGAGCAGGGTCCGTAGGTGATCACAGGGAGAGTAGTGAGGTGCACTATAGGAGTCAGAAGTCACTATGGTTGAGAGGTTACCAGTAGTGTGGACACTATATAGGGAGTTAAGTGTTCAGGACACTTTTGTCTCTAGTTCTGTGGCAGTTCATAAATGACTGACGGATGGAACTGATAGGGATTGGCAACAGTAGTCTATATCAATATAGTCCTTGTCACTATATCACAGGAGTAGTGTGCACAAGAAAATGGTTAGCATTTTGGCACTATACACGTGGAATAGTAAGGACACTATCAAAGGGAGTAGTGTGGACACTATATAGGCAGTATGTGTTAAAGGCACTTAGGGGATAATAGTGGACACTATATAGAACTGCAGTCTCTAGTCTGGAGATGCATTTATACAACAATAATGTTCATGAAAAACTGTTTCATTTGAATATTTAGGGCACTAATGATGAGGGGTAGTGTGGACACATACTATAGGGAGTAGTGTGGACACTATATAGGGAGTAGTGTGGACACTATATAGGGAGTAGTGTCAGGGGCACTATATAGGGAGTAGTGTGGAAACTATATAGGGAGTAGTGTGGGCACTATATAGGGAGTAGTGTGGACACTATATAGGGAGTAGTGTGGACACTATATAGGGAGTAGTGTGGAAACTATATAGGGAGTAGTCAGGGCACTATATAGGGAGTAGTGTAGACACTATATAGGGAGTAGTGTGGACACTATATAGGGAGTAGTGTGGACACTATATAGGGAGTAGTGTGGACACTATATAGGGAGTAGTGTGGACACTATATAGGGAGTAGTGTGGGCACTATATAGGGAGTAGTGTGGACACTATATAGGGAGTAGTGTGGACACTATATAGGGAGTAGTGTGGACACTATATAGGGAGTAGTGTGGACACTATATAGGGAGTAGTGTGGACACTATATAGGGAGTAGTCAGGGCACTATATAGGGAGTAGTGTGGACACTATATAGGGAGTAGTGTGGACACTATATAGGGAGTAGTGTGGGCACTATATAGGGAGTAGTGTGGACACTATATAGGGAGTAGTGTGGCACTATATAGGGAGTAGTCAGGGCACTATATAGGGATTAGTCAGGGCACTATATAGGGAGTAGTGTGGACACTATATAGGGAGTAGTGTGGGCACTATATAGGGAGTAGTGTGGACACTATATAGGGAGTAGTGTGGGCACTATATAGGGAGTAGTGTGGGCACTATATAGGGAGTAGTCAGGGCACTATATAGGGAGTAGTGAGGACACTATATAGGGAGTAGTCAGGGCACTATATAGGGAGTAGTGTGGACACTATATAGGGAGTAGTGTGCTAATTGGGTTGTAACACTTGTCTTTGGGGAAAGACAAAAAACAAGAGACTGTGCAGGATTTACATTGTCAAGAGAGGGTAGAGATCTACTTTATTCTGAAGTAAATTCACAATATTATCTTTTCTCAATGCGTGTCGTCAGGGACGTCAACATTACCCCGCACAATGGTATCCACTGACAGAACAGAGAACAGAGAAACTAAACTGGAGCTGACGATAGACACCTCATCTTGGTATTTGGAGTGAATTCCTGGCTTCCAACATCCTTTTCATTGTGATTTGGGGGATTCTTGAATTCAGAGAGAAAGAGAACAACTGGGACCTGGAGTCATTTTCTGTATCAGCTGTTTCCAGCTGGGAGGGAGAGATATGGAGAGAGAGGGAGAGAGAGCGAGAGAGATAGAAAGAGTGAGGGGTGAGGGAGAGAGAGAGAGAGAGGCAGGGACGTATGGAGAGAAAGAGAGAAAGAGAGAGAGAGAGGCACGGACGTATGGAGAGAAAGAGAGAGAGAGAGAGAGAGAGAGAGAGAGAGAGAGAGAGAGAGAGAGAGAGGCAGGGACGTATGGAGGGAAAGAGAGAAAGAGAGGAGAGGAGGGGTATGGAGGAAAGAGGAGAGGAGGAGGGAGGAGAGAGGAGGGAGGGAAGTATGGAGGGAGGGGGAGGGAGGGAGGGAGGGAGGGGGAGGGAGGGAGGGGAGGGAGGGAGGGAGGGAGGGAGGGAGGGAGGGATATAGATGTAGAGAGAGGGAGAGATTCAGGGAGGTATGGAGAGAAAGAGAGAGGGAGGGAGGGAGGGAGGCTACTTTATCACTGACCTCAACCCAGTTTATCTGACACCTCTATCAGAACATAGCAAAGTCAATCATGAGGCTTCAAAGCCAAAGGAACTGAATAATATTAAGAAATGCTGTAGATGGATGGAAAGTAGTATTGAAACCTACCAAAAAACATTTAGACAACAACAAATTCAATCCCATTTAGACAACTTCCTAGACAAAAATGTCCACTGTAATAGTGTTAGCTTGGCAGTTGAAAACCTAAACAGTATATTTGACCTCTCAGCGTCCTTATCAAATCTTTAAAACATTCAAGCAGACATTCTAAGAAAATTAACAACAATGACAAATGATTTGATGAAAAAATGTCACGACTTCCACTGAAGGTGGCTCCTCTCCCTGTTCGGGGCGGTGCTCGGCGGTCGTCGTCACCGGTCTACTAGCTCCCACTGAAGGTGGCTCCTCTTCCTGTTCGGGTGGCGCTCGGCGGTGTCGTCACCGGTCTACTAGCTCCCACTGAAGGTGTCTCCTCTTCCTGTTCGGGGCGGTGCTCGGCGGTTGTCGTCACCGGTCTACTAGCTCCCACTGAAGGTGGCTCCTCTTCCTGTTCGGGCAGCGCTCGGCGGTCGTCATCACCGGTCTACTAGCTCCCACTGAAGGTGGCTCCTCTTCCTGTTCGGGGCGACGCTCGGCGGTCGTCATCACCGGTCTACTAGCTCACACTGAAGGTGTCTCCTCTTCCTGTTCGGGGCGGTGCTCGGCGGTCGTCGTCACCGGTCTACTAGCTCCCACTGAAGGTGGCTCCTCTTCCTGTTCGGGGCGGCGCTCGGCGGTCGTCGTCACCGGTCTACTAGCTCCCACTGAAGGTGGCTCCTCTTCCTGTTCGGGCGGTGCTCGGCGGTCGTCGTCACCGGTCTACTAGCTCCCACTGAAGGTGGCTCCTCTTCCTGTTCGGGGCGGTGCTCGGCGGTGTCGTCACCGGTCTACTAGCTCCCACTGAAGGTGGCTCCTCTTCCTGTTCTGGGCGGTGCTCGGCGGTCGTCGTCACCGGTCTACTAGCTCCCACTGAAGGTGTCTCCTCTTCCTGTTCGGGGCGGTGCTCGGCGGTCGTCGTCACCGGTCTACTAGTTCCCACTGAAGGTGGCTCCTCTCCCTGTTCGGGGCGGTGCTCGGCGGTCGTCGTCACCGGTCTACTAGCTCCCACTGAAGGTGGCTCCTCTCCCTGTTCGGGGCGGTGCTCGGCGGTCGTCGTCACCGGTCTACTAGCTCCCACTGAAGGTGGCTCCTCTTCCTGTTCGGGTGGTGCTCGGCGGTCGTCGTCACCGGTCTACTAGCTCCCACTGAAGGTGTCTCCTCTTCCTGTTCTGGCGGTGCTCGGCGGTCGTCGTCACCGGTCTACTAGCTCCCACTGAAGGTGGCTCCTCTTCCTGTTCGGGCGGTGCTCGGCGGTCGTCGTCACCGGTCTACTAGCTCCCACTGAAGGTGGCTCCTCTTCCTGTTCGGGCGGTGCTCGGCGGTCGTCGTCACCGGTCTACTAGTTCCCACTGAAGGTGGCTCCTCTCCCTGTTCGGGCGGTGCTCGGCGGTCGTCGTCACCGGTCTACTAGCTCCCACTGAAGGTGTCTCCTCTTCCTGTTCGGGGCGGTGCTCGGCGGTCGTCGTCACCGGTCTACTAGCTCCCACTGAAGGTGGCTCCTCTTCCTGTTCTGGCGGTGCTCGGCGGTCGTCGTCACCGGTCTACTAGCTCCCACTGAAGGTGTCTCCTCTTCCTGTTCTGGCGGTGCTCGGCGGTCGTCGTCACCGGTCTACTAGCTCCCACTGAAGGTGTCTCCCCAGCATGTTCGGGCGGCGCTCGGCGGTCGTCGTCACCGGTCTACTAGCTCCCACTGAAGGTGGCTCCTCTTCCTGTTCGGGGCGGCGCTCGGCGGTCGTCGTCACCGGTCTACTAGCTCCCACTGAAGGTGTCTCCTCTTCCTGTTCTGGCGGTGCTCGGCGGTCGTCGTCACCGGTCTACTAGCTCCCACTGAAGGTGTCTCCTCTTCCTGTTCGGGGCGGCGCTCGGCGGTCGTCGTCACCGGTCTACTAGCTCCCACTGAAGGTGGCTCCTCTTCCTGTTCGGGGCGGCGCTCGGCGGTCGTCGTCACCGGTCTACTAGCTCCCACTGAAGGTGTCTCCCCTTCATGTTCGGGCGGCGCTCGGCGGTCGTCGTCACCGGTCTACTAGCTCCCACTGAAGGTGGCTCCTCTTCCTGTTCGGGCGGTGCTCGGCAGTCGTCGTCACCGGTCTACTAGCTCCCACTGAAGGTGGCTCCTCTTCCTGTTCGGGCGGTGCTAGGCGGTCGTCGTCACCGGTCTACTAGCTCCCACTGAAGGTGGCTCCTCTTCCTGTTCGGGGCGGTGCTCGGCGGTCGTACTCAGCGGTCTACTAGCTCCCACTGAAGGTGGCTCCTCTTCCTGTTCGGGGCGGCGCTCGGCGGTCGTCGTCACCGGTCTACTAGCTCCCACTGAAGGTGGCTCCTCTTCCTGTTCGGGGCGGTGCTCGGCGGTGTCGTCACCGGTCTACTAGCTGCCACTGAAGGTGGCTCCTCTTCCTGTTCGGGCGGCGCTCGGCGGTCGTCGTCACCGGTCTACTAGCTCCCACTGAAGGTGGCTCCTCTTCCTGTTCGGGCGGCGCTCGGCGGTCGTCATCACCGGTCTACTAGTTCCCACCGATCCATTTTTCCTTTTCGTTTGTGTCTGTCTGTATTTCGTTTACACCTGTGTCCTGTTAGTTAAACTCTGTTTATTAACCTCCGCTGCCTGCTGGCCTTTGTGATTATTGATTATTGATTATGATGATTATATGATTATTTGCTGTGTTTCCTCTGTTTAGGGTGTTTTCGCCAAAGGGGTTTTTCGTTTTCTCACCGTCGTTGTACCGTTGTTACTGTATTAGGAGTAGAGGTTTCTCCTCCGTGTGTTTCGTTATTTTCCCTATAGGTGTGGCAACTTCTTTGGGGTGTTTCCCCACCTGTTGTTGTTGAGTTGGGACTTTATTATAAATGACTGAAATCCCTTGCTCTCCTGCTCCTGACTCCTGCACCTACCTCTTCTTAGGAGGCACCTAACAAAGAATGCAAAAACCTAAGAAAGAAGTTGAAAAAAAACAAAAAACCTGAGCCTATGCCTTCACTATGGTGAATCTCTAAAACAATACAGAAATCAGCTCAATGTAATTGAATAATCTTTTTGATCACTAAACAAACAACAACACATTGTCTGCTCAAAACGGAGATGTATGAATAAACCACCTCCAATCTTTTTGGATCTATAAATCAAATCAAACTTGAATTCACACAATACAACAGACCTTACAGTGAAATGTTTACTTACAAGCCCTCAACCAACAATTCAGTTCAAGTAAAATATTTGGGGACCCATGCCAATTCTTTTCAGTCTCCTGAGGGGGAAAAGGTTTTGTCGGGCCCTCTTCATGACTGTCTTGGTGTGTTTAGACCATGATAGTTTGTTGGTGATGTGGACATAAAGGAACTTGAAACTCTCGACCCGCTCTACTACAGCCCCGTCGATGTTAATGGGGCCTGTTCAGCCTGCCTTTCCAGTAGTCCACAATCAGCTCCTTTGTCTTCTCACATTGAGGGAGAGGTTGTTGTCCTGGCACCACACTGCCAGGTCTCTGACCTACTCCCTATAGGCTGTCTCATCATTGTTGGTGATCAGGCCTACCACTGTTGTGTCGTCAGCAAACATAATGATTGTGTTGTGTTAGGCCATGCAGTCGTGGGTGAACAGGGAGTATAGGAGAGGACTAATTACACACCCCTGAGGGGCCCCTGTGTTGAGGATCAGCGTGGCAGATGTGTTGTTGCCTTACCAACTGGGGGCGGCCCGTCAGGAAGTCCAGGATCCTGTTGCAGATTGGAGGTGTTTAGTCCCAGGGTCCTTAGCTTAGTGATGAGCTTTGTGAGCACTATGGTGTTGAACGCTGAGCTGTAGTCAATGAACAGCATTCTCACATAGGTGTTCCTTTTGTCCAGGTGGGAAAGGGCAGTGTGGAGTGCGATAGAGATTGTGTGGAACAAAGAACAAACAACAAAAATCAAATACAAATATTAGAATCTATATAATATTAATAATATCAAACACAAATTACAAACCCTCGAACTCAAAAAGGCCTGTTAGGTTGACGGTATCCTAAATGAAATGATAAAATATTCAGACCACAAATTACACTTTTTAACATCATTCTCAGCTCTGGCATCTTCCCCATTCCACAAAAAGTGGAGAAGAATTTGACCCCAATAACTATCGTTGGATATGCGTCAACAGCAATCTTGCATTACCATTAAAACCTCTTGGTGTTAGGGGGCGCTTTTTTAATTTTTGGATGAAAAACGTTCCCGTTTTAAGCAAGATATTTTGTCACGAAAAGATGCTCGACTATGCATATAATTGACGGCTTTGGATAGAAAACACTCTGACGTTTCCAAAACTGCAAAGATATTGTCTGTGAGTGCAACAGAACTTATGTTAAAGGGGAAACCCAGATAAAAATCCAACCAGGAAGTGATGCATTTTTTGAAACCGCCTCATGCCAATGACTCCTTATATGGCTATGAATGAGCTACGAATGGGCTTACGTTTTCCACGTATTCCCCAAGGTGTCTACAGCATTGTGACCTTTTTACGCATTTCCGTTGAAGAATAGCCGTAAGGGACCATATTTAGCAAGTGGTCACATGGTGTCTCCCGCAGAAAATCTTGCGTAAAATACTGGGGTGCTATTTTTCCAATCGCTTCTTATGAGAAACCAATTGCCTCGACGGATATATTATCTAATATATATGTTAAAAACGCCTTGAGGATTGATCCTAAACAACGTTTGCCGTGTTTCTGTCGATATTATGGAGCTAATTTGGAAAACAGTTTGGCGTAGTATTGGTAGCATTTTCCGGTCGATTTCTCAGCCAAGCATGAAGAACAAACAGGAGCTATTTCACCTACAAAAATAATATTTTTGGAAAAAAGGAACATTTGCTATCTAACTGGGAGTCTCCTGAGTGAAAGCATCCGAAGTTCTTCAAAGGTAAATTATTTAATTTGGTTGCTTTTCTTATTTGTCGTGAAAATGTTGCCTGCTGCCAGCAGAGCCTAGCATAGCATTATGCCATGATAAACTTACACAAATGCTTGTCTAGCGTTGGCTGTAACTCATATTTTGAAAATCTGAGATGACAGTGTGATTAACAAAAGGCTAAGCTTGTGTTTGAATATATTTCATTTGCGATTTTCATGAATAGGAAAAGTTTCTAGTGTTATTTATGTCCACTGCGTTATGCTAATTCGTTTGAGGCTATGATTACGCTCCCGGATCCGGGATTGCTAGTCGCAAGAAGTTGTACATTTCCTCAGTGGAAACAATGTACTAAGCAAATATCAAATATCAAATATCATTTTTACCAAATGATCGTAAGACCGACCACATATTCACCATGCACACCCTAATTAACAAACAAACCAAAACAAAGGCAAAGTCTTCTCGTTCTTTGTGCTTTTGACTCAATATGGCATGAGTGTCTGCTGTACAAATTGCTGGAAAGTGGTGTTGGGGGAAAAACAATGGCAATAAACAGACACATTTCTGTCAGTAAATCTTAGATTGGTCTGTCCGTAACACTTTTATACAAAACATCTTCCTCTGTCCAGTGTCTGCATTATTTTGCCCATCTTAATCTTTTCTTTTTATTGTCCAGATGCTCCAGACACTCATCTACTCTAAAGAAGGCCAGTATTATTGCTTCTTTAATCAGAACAACAGTTTTCAGCTGCTGACATACATTTTAATTGCAAAAGGTTTTTTTTAATCATCAATTAGCCTTTTAAAATGATCAACTTGGATTAGCTAACACAAAGTGCCATTGAAACAGGAGTGATGGTTGCTGATAATGGGCCTCTGTACGCCTATGTAAATATTCCATTAAAAATCAGCCGTTTTCAGCTACAATATTAATTTACAAAATTAACCATGTATTAACCACTGTATTTCTGATCAATTTGATGTTGTTTTAATGGACAAAAAAATGTGTTTTTCTTTCAAAACCAAGGACATTTCTAAATGACCTCGAACTTTTGAACTTTTGTATATAGACATAATTTGACATTTGAAATGTCTTTATCCTTTTGGAGTGTAATGTTTACTGTTCTTTTATTTTTATTTTATTTCCCTTTTGTTTATTATCTATTTCACTTGCTTTGGCAATGTAAATATATGTTTCCCATGCCAATAAAGCCCATTAAATGTAATCAAAATGTAAATTAAATTGAAATTGAGAGAGAGAAATGCCCAGAGATAATCACAGACAGACAGAGGCATGCAGGGCTTTGAATCAGCACACAGCTGGGGGGTCAATAGTGTTAGGAGGAGGAGGACAAGAGGAGGAAGAGAGGAGGAAGAGAGGGAAGATTGTCTGACTCCCCTGGGGCCCCTGCAGCATTGAGGATGAAGCATGGAGGAAGCAGCATTGAGGCTCACCATATCTTCATCAGAGCCTGATAGGCTTTGTTTCCATGGCTAGATCACTCCGGCTGGACCCAGATCATGTGTTGTATGGAACCTGGCAACTAGATCACTCCAGTTGGACCCAGATCATGTGTTGTCTGAACCTGACGACTAGACCACTCCAGCAGGACCCAGATCATGTGTTGTATGGAACCTGACGACTTTAGACCACACCAGCTGGACCCAGATCATGTGTTGTCTGAACCAACGACTAACCACACCAGCTGGACCCAGATCATGTGTTGTCTGAACCTGACGACTAGATCACTCCAGTTGGACCCAGATCATGTGTTGTCTGAACCTGTCCAGATGCTCCAGACCACACCAGCTGGACCCAGATCATGTGTTGTCTGAACCTGACGACTAGATCACTCCAGCTGGACCCAGATCATGTGTTGTCTGAACCTGAAGACTAGATCACTCCAGTTGGACCCAGATCATGTGTTGTCTGAACCTGACGACTAGATCACTCCAGCTGGACCCAGATCATGTGTTGTCTGAACCTGTCTACACGACTAGACCACACCAGCTGGACCCAGATCATGTGTTGTCTGAACCTGACGACTAAATGACCACACCAGCTGGACCCAGATCATGTGTTGTCTGAACCTGAAGACTGATCATTTCCAGCTGGACCCAGATCATGTGTTGTCTGAATGTAAATATAGACCACTGCCAGCTGGACCCAGATCATGTGTTGTCTGAACCTGACGACTAGACCACAGAGATAATCCAGCTGGACCCAGATCATGTGTTGTCTGAACCTGACGTGTTAGACCACACCAGCTGGACCCAGATCATGTGTTGTCTGAACCTGACGACTAGACCACACCAGCTGGACCCAGATCATGTGTTGTCTGAACCTGACGACTAGACCACACCAGCTGGACCCAGATCATGTGTTGTCTGAACCTGACGACTAGACCACTCCAGCTGGACCCAGATCATGTGTTGTCTGAACCTGACGACTAGACCACACCAGCTGGACCCAGATCATGTGTTGTCTGAACCTGACGACTAGACCACACCAGCTGGACCCAGATCATGTGTTGTCTGAACCTGACGACTAGACCACACCAGCTGGACCCAGATCATGTGTTGTCTGAACCTGACGACTAGACCACACCAGCTGGACCCAGATCATGTGTTGTATGGAACCTGAAGCTTGCAGCTGAATAGGGGGTTGGAAGGTGTGAGTGGCTGGAACGAGGGAGAGGAGAGTGCTTTTCTCAAGAGTGGGCAGTGACGGAGGCACGGAGGCACGACTCCACAAACACACACATACAAAATGGTTAGGGGCCTACATAAATTTAATCCACAGGAAATGGGATGAATAGTCAGTAGCGCTTGGTAAGAACTCGTGTGGGGATGAAACTGAAACCCCCATCGAGTCCGGTCCGCTCCACACACACAGAAAGAGAACCGTTCCCCGGCTGCTCTTCAATCTAAGAGAAAATGAGAGCCTGATGAACCATGAATACACACTCGCTCACTTACACACACACACACACACACACACACACACACACACACACACACACACACACACACACACACACACACACACACACACACACACACACATATAATGAGAACCGGATGAACCATGAATAAACACACACACACACAATCACTCACTTACACACACACACATAATGAGAAGCGGATGAACCATGAATAAACACACACACACACACACTTACTCACACACACACACAGAATGAGAACCATGAATACATTCTGAGCTTGTATGGCTTGTTAAACACACAGACAAGTCACTTTAATTACACCAAGTGATGACTATGATCCAGTCTACTGCATATTCAACAGTCTACTTCAGATACCCATATTTTACATAATCAGCATTCAGAAATTTCTAAACAGGTTAACCTATAGATTTGTATAGTTGCTCTATTTAGCACAAAAAAAGAATACATTACAGGTAAAAATGAGAACCATTACAGGTAAAAATGAGAACCATTACAGGTAAAAATGAGAACCATTACAGGTGAAAATGAGAACCATTACAGGTAAAAATGAGAACCATTACAGGTAAAAATGAGAACCATTACAGGTAAAAATGAGAACCATTACAGGTAAAAATGAGAACCATTACAGGTAAAAATGAGAACCATTACAGGTGAAAATGAGAACCATTACAGGTGAAAATGAGAACCATTACAGGTGAAAATGAGAACCATTACAGGTGAAAATGAAAACCATTACAGGTAAAAATGAGAACCATTACAGGTGAAAATGAGAACCATTACAGTGCAGGTAGAGAGAAAAAACAAAAAGTAGAGTATCTTCTATGTTATCCTGTATGATAACAGCTGCAGTATCTGCCTCTGGGATGCTGTGTCCCAATGGCACCCTATTCCCAACTGCACTACTTTAGATTAGGGCCCTGGTCAAAATAAGTGCAATACATAGAAAATAGTGTGCCTTTTGGGACGGACCCTCGTGTGACTTCCATCCCCCTACAGACCAGAACAGTTAGCCACCCTATAGCTCTAATGAAGAGTTAGCATCACTATAGCACTAATGAAGAGTTAACATCCCTATAGCACTAATGAAGAGTTAGCATCCCTATGGCACTATTGAAGAGTTAGCAGCCCTATAGCACTAATGAAGAGTTAGTATCCCTATAACACTAATGAAGTGTTAGCATCCCTATAGCTCTAATGAAGAGTTAGCATCCCTATAGCACTATTGAAGAGTTAGCATCCCTATAGCACTAACGAAGAGTTAGCATCCCTATAGCACGAATGAAGAGTTAGCATCCCTATAGCACGAATGAAGAGTTGGCATCACTAATGTGTATATTCTCTGTCTGTTAGCATTCAGTACTGATATAATGACATGTTAATGAGGAAGGTTAATATGAATATGGTTTTAATTGAAATACAATACTGTATTAGTACTAGGAAAATGAATTTGTTTGGACAAGGTCTCCTGAGTAGCGCAGATGTCTAAGGCACTGCGTCTCAGTGCTGGAGGCGTCACTACAGACCCCGGTTCAATTCCAGGCTGTATCACAACCGGGCCGTGAGTGGGAGCCCCATAGGGCGGTACACACTTTGTCTAGCATCGGCCGGGGTAGGTCATTGTAAATAAGAATTTGTTCTTAACTGACTTGCCAAGTTAATTAAATCAAGGACAAATACAAATGATATACTTACTGCATGTTCACTTTGAAACATTTGTTGTTGGAAATACTGTCACTCTCTGACTTCATTGTTTGTTGTTGTTATTTATTCAATCCCGGTCACATTTTTGTTACGTGTGTACACCATCTTACAGATGTCTTTTTTTAATGGACAAATCAAATTAAATCAATCAATCATCTCAAACAGTGGCATCTTTCCAAAACCTGCTACTGTTTGGGTTGCTCATCCTAATGCCTGCAGGTATGTGTCTGTGTGTCTGTGTCTGTGCCTGTGTCTGTGTGTGTCTGTGTGTGTGTCTGTGTCTGTGTGTGTGTGTGTGTGTCTGTGTCTGTGTGTGTGTGTGTCTGTGTCTGTGTCTGTGTGTGTGTGTCTGTGTCTGTGTCTGTGTGTGTGTGTGTGTGTGTGTGTGTGTGCCTGTGTCTGTGTCTGTGTGTCTGTGCCTGTGTGTGTCTGTCTGTGTGTGTGTGTGTGTGTGTGTGTGTCTGTGTGTGTGTGTGTGTGTGTGTGTGTGTGTGTGTGTGTGTGTGTGTCTGTGTCTGTGTCTGTGTGTCTGTGTGTGTGTGTGTCTGTGCCTGTGTGTGTCTGTGTCTGTGTCTGTGTGGGTGTGTGTGTGTGCCTGTGTCTGTGTCTGTGTCTGTGTCTGTGTGTGTGTGTGTGTGTCTGTGTCTGTGTCTGTGTGTGTGTCTGTGCCTGTGTGTGTGTGTGTGTGTGTCTGTGTGTGTCTGTGTCTGTGTCTGTGTCTGTGTGTGTGTGTGTCTGTGTGTGTGTGTGTGTCTGTGTCTGTGTGTGTCTGTGTCTGTGTCTGTGTCTGTGTGTGTGTGTGTGTGTGTGTCTGTGTCTGTGTCTGTGTGTGTCTGTGTCTGTGTGTGTGTGTGTGTCTGTGTCTGTGTGTGTGTCTGTGTGTGTGTGTGTGTGTGTGTCTGTGTCTGTGTCTGTGTCTGCGTGCCTGTGTCTGTGTCTGTGTCTGTGTCTGTGTGTGTGTGTCTGTGTCTGTGTGTGTCTGTGTCTGTGTCTGTGTCTGTGTCTGTGTGTGTCTGTGTGTGTGTGTCTGTGTCTGTGTGTGTGTCTGTGTGTGTGTGTGTCTGTGTCTGTGTCTGCGTGCCTGTGTCTGTGTCTGTGTCTGTGTGTGTGTGTGTGTGTGTGTGTGTGTGTGTGTGTGTGTGTGTGTGTGTGTGTGTGTGTCTGTGTGTGTCTGTGTGTGTCTGTGTGTGTGTCTGTGTGTGTCTGTGTGTGTCTGTGTGTGTCTGTGTGTGTCTGTGTGTGTCTGTGTCTGTGTCTGTGTCTGCGTGCCTGTGTCTGTGTCTGTGTGTGTGTGTGTCTGTCTGTGTGTGTCCGTGTGTGTCTGCGTGTCTGTGTGTGTGTCTGTGTGTGTCTGTGTGTGTCTGTGTGTGTGTCTGTGTGTGTCTGTGTGTGTGTCTGTGTCTGTGTCTGTGTGTCTGTCTGTGTGTGTCTGTGTGTGTCTGCGTGTCTGTGTGCGTGTCTGTGCGTGTCTGTGTGTGTCTGTGTGTGTGTCTGTGTGTGTCTGTGTGTGTCTGTGTGTGTCTGTGTGTGTGTGTGTCTGCGTGTCTGTCTGTGTCTGTGTCTGTGTGTGTGTGTGTGTGTCTGTGTGCCTGTCTGTGTCTGTGTGTGTCTGTGTGTGTCTGTGTGTGTGTCTGTGTCTGTGTGTGTGTCTGTGTGCACGGGCCTGCAGGTGTGAGGTAAACTCCAGATAAACTCCTGTTAATGAGTCCTAAGAGACCCTCTCTGTGGGCGTCAGGGCTCAGAGCGTACCTGAATCAGTGTGTGTGTGTGTGTGTGTGTGTGTGTGTGTGTGTGTGTGTGTGTGTGTGTGTGTGTGTGTGTGTGTGTGTGTGTGTGTGTGTGTGTGTGTGTGTGTGTGTGTGTGTGTGTGTGTGTGTGAACGGAGCACAGCTGAACTTGTGGATGACAGACTTGCTGTTAAAGGAGGTAAATGCTTTCATCCTGAAATAGAACAGACATGGCAGCTCTTAGGAGAAAATATCCGTGACTCAAGGCCACCTAGTCTCTGACATGTCTTGTCACTTGGCTCCAGCTTGCATCTCATTAGTCTGAAGTAGCTTTCTCTTTCTCTCTGTCATCTCCACGTATCCTTAAACATCCCCCTCCTGTCATCTAATCACCGAGAGATCTTTAGTAAATCACTTTGCTCCAGTCAAATTATTTAGTGGACTCATCGGTAGAATGTTATTCATATTTTTTGTTAATTTCATAATAAATAAACATATATATTTTTAAAGCGGAATATCCAATGTTTCTAAGTCAAACGGTTTTGTTATATTTCAGTGTTCTATATTTCAAGTGTAATATTGAGATGCAAACTCAAAATATATCACATTTCAACTCTATATATCTTTGTTATTGTCACACCCTGACCTGAGAGAACCTTTTATTTCTCTATTTTGGTTAGGTTCGTGTGTGACTAGGGTGGGCAATCTAGTTTTTTATTTTCTATGTTGGCCTGGTATGGTTCCCAATCAGAGGCAGCTGTCTATCGTTGTCTCTGATTGGGGATCATATTTAGGCAGCCTTGTCCCACCTGTTGTTTGTGGGATCTTGATTTTGCATTGTAGCTTTTTAGGCCCTACAAAGCTGTGCGTTTCGTTTGTTACTCTTTCTTGTTTTGTGCCGGTTATCATAAATAAAAATGATGATCCTACCCCACGCTGCATCTTGGTCCGACCATCCTTCCAACAAGGATCATTACAGTTAATCATTAATCTGACATGGTTCAGTCGTCTTCTTTTAATCAATCCATAACCTTGTTTGTGAGGTGTTAACTATAGTAGATTTAGTAGATTTGTTTAAGACTACCAATAAATGCTCTGTGTGATGCTGATTTAGCCCCCTGTAGTAAAATCAATGACTCTGTGATAACTATACAGATGATTGGGATTCTTATGGTCTGATGCCACTTTTAACACTATTGGTCCTCGTGTATCCTCTCTGTGGGTAAACCTTACCTTTGACCCCTGCCTAGGTTTATGGCACAGGAGTTACCTAATGAACTTACTCAGATCAATAGTGACCTGATAGCCTGGTCCCAGATCTATTTGTGCTGTATAGCATAGGCTAGTTAGCCATGACAGTGGCCATAGTAGTTGCTGTATAGCATAGGCTAGTTATCCATGACAGTGGCCATAGTAGTTGCTGTATAGCATAGGCTAGTTAGCCATGACAGTGGCCATAGTAGTTGCTGTATAGTATAGGCTAGTTAGCCATGACAGTGGCCATAGTAGTTGCTGTATAGTATAAGCTAGTTAGCCATGACAGTGGCCATAGTAGTTGCTGTATAGCATAGGCTAGTTAGCCATGACAGTGGCCATAGTAGTTGCTGTATAGCATAGGCTAGTTAGCCATGACAGTGGCCATAGTAGTTGCTGTATAGCATAGGCTAGTTAGCCATGACAGTGGCCATAGTAGTTGCTGTATAGCATAGGCTAGTTAGCCATGACAGTGGCCATAGTAGTTGCTGTATAGCATAGGCTAGTTAGCTATGACAGTGGCCATAGTAGTTGCTGTATAGTATAGGCTAGTTAGCTATGACAGTGGCCATAGGAATTGCTGTATAGTATAGGCTAGTTAGCCATGACAGTGGCCATAGTAGTTGCTGTATAGCATAGGCTAGTTAGCCATGACAGTGGCCATAGGAGTTGCTGTATAGTATAGGCTAGTTAGCCATGACAGTGGCCATAGGAGTTGCTGTATAGCATAGGCTAGTTAGCCATGACAGTGGCCATAGTAGTTGCTGTATAGCATAGGCTAGTTAGCCATGACAGTGGCCATAGTAGTTGCTGTATAGCATAGGCTAGTTAGCCATGACAGTGGCCATAGTAGTTGCTGTATAGCATAGGCTAGTTAGCCATGACAGTGGCCATAGTAGTTGCTGTATAGCATAGGCTAGTTAGCCATGACAGTGGCCATAGTAGTTGCTGTATAGCATAGGCTAGTTAGCCATGACAGTGGCCATAGTAGTTGCTGTATAGCATAGGCTAGTTAGCCATGACAGTGGCCATAGTAGTTGCTGTATAGCATAGGCTAGTTAGCCATGACAGTGGCCATAGTAGTTGCTGTATAGCATAGGCTAGTTAGCCATGACAGTGGCCATAGTAGTTGCTGTATAGCATAGGCTAGTTAGCCATGACAGTGGCCATAGTAGTTGCTGTATAGCATAGGCTAGTTAGCCATGACAGTGGCCATAGTAGTTGCTAGTTGTATAGTGGCCATAGTAGTTGCTAGTTAGTTAGCCATGACAGTGGCCATAGTAGTTGCTGTATAGCATAGGCTAGTTAGCCATGACAGTGGCCATAGTAGTTGCTGTATAGCATAGGCTAGTTAGCCATGACAGTGGCCATAGTAGTTGCTGTATAGCATAGGCTAGTTAGCCATGACAGTGGCCATAGTAGTTGCTGTATAGCATAGGCTAGTTAGCCATGACAGTGGCCATAGTAGTTGCTGTATAGTATAGGCTAGTTAGCCATGACAGTGGCCATAGTAGTTGCTGTATAGCATAGGCTAGTTAGCCATGACAGTGGCCATAGTAGTTGCTGTATAGCATAGGCTAGTTAGCCATGACAGTGGCCATAGTAGTTGCTGTATAGCATAGGCTAGTTAGCCATGACAGTGGCCATAGTAGTTGCTGTATAGCATAGGCTAGTTAGCCATGACAGTGGCCATAGTAGTTGCTGTATAGTATAGGCTAGTTAGCCATGACAGTGGCCATAGTAGTTGCTGTATAGCATAGGCTAGTTAGCCATGACAGTGGCCATAGTAGTTGCTGTATAGCATAGGCTAGTTAGCCATGACAGTGGCCATAGTAGTTGCTGTATAGCCATATAGTTGCTGTATAGCTAGTTAGCCATGACAGTGGCCATAGTAGTTGCTGTATAGCATAGGCTAGTTAGCCATGACAGTGGCCATAGTAGTTGCTGTATAGCATAGGCTAGTTATCCATGACAGTGGCCATAGTAGTTGCTGTATAGCATAGGCTAGTTAGCCATGACAGTGGCCATAGTAGTTGCTGTATAGCATAGGCTAGTTAGCCATGACAGTGGCCATAGTAGTTGCTGTATAGCATAGGCTAGTTAGCCATGACAGTGGCCATAGTAGTTGCTGTATAGCATAGGCTAGTTAGCCATGACAGTGGCCATAGTAGTTGCTGTATAGCATAGGCCATAGTTAGCCATGACAGTGGCCATAGTAGTTGCTGTATAGCATAGGCTAGTTAGCCATGACAGTGGCCATAGTAGTTGCTGTATAGCATAGGCTAGTTAGCCATGACAGTGGCCATAGTAGTTGCTGTATAGCATAGGCTAGTTAGCCATGACAGTGGCCATAGTAGTTGCTGTATAGTATAGGCTAGTTAGCCATGACAGTGGCCATAGTAGTTGCTGTATAGCATAGGCTTGTTATCCATGACAGTGGCCATAGTAGTTGCTGTATAGCATAGGCTAGTTAGCCATGACAGTGGCCATAGTAGTTGCTGTATAGCATAGGCTAGTTAGCCATGACAGTGGCCATAGTAGTTGCTGTATAGCATAGGCTAGTTAGCCATGACAGTGGCCATAGTAGTTGCTGTATAGCATAGGCTAGTTAGCCATGACAGTGGCCATAGTAGTTGCTGTATAGTATAGGCTAGTTAGCTATGACAGTGGCCATAGGAATTGCTGTATAGTATAGGCTAGTTAGACATGACAGTGGCCATAGTAGTTGCTGTATAGCATAGGCTAGTTAGCCATGACAGTGGCCATAGTAGTTGCTGTATAGTATAGGCTAGTTAGCTATGACAGTGGCCATAGTAGTTGCTGTATAGCATATGCTAGTTAGCCATGACAGTGGCCATAGTAGTTGCTGTATAGTATAGGCTAGTTAGCTATGACAGTGGCCATAGGAATTGCTGTATAGTACAGGCTTGTTATCCATGACAGTGGCCATAATTGTTGATGTATAATATAGGCTAGTTAGCTATAACAGTGGCCATAGGAGTTGCTGTATAGGCTAGTTAGCCATGACAGTGGCCATAGGAGTTGCTGTATAGGCTAGTTAGCTATAACAGTGGCCATAGGAGTTGCTGTATAGGCTAGTTAGCTATGACAGTGGCCATAGGAGTTGGCACCCCCTGGATTAGCAATGCTATTCATAACACCCTAGATTCACCATGCTATTTACCACCCCCTGGATTAGCAATGGTATTTATAACACCCTAGATTCACCATGCTATTTACCACCCCCTGGATTAGCAATGGTATTTATAACATCCTAGATTCACCATGCTATTTACCACCCCTGGATTAGCAATGCTATTTATAACACCCTAGATTCACCATGCTATTTACCACCCCTGGATTAGCAATGCTATTTATAACACCCTAGATTCACCATGCTATTTACCACCCCCTGGAATAGCAATGCTATTTCAGGAACAATCAAGAGGAGCTAGACTAAATATGTGAAGCCTGCCACTGTCACGTTCTGACCTTTATTTCCTTTGTTTTGTCTTTGTTTAGTTTGGTCAGGGTGTGAGTTGGGGTGGGCAGTCTATGTGTGTTTTTCTATGTTTTTCCATTTCTATGTTTGGCCTGATATGGTTCTCAATCAGAGGCAGCTGTTTATTGTTGATTGATAACCATATTTAGGTAGCCTGGGTTTCACTGTTGGTTTGTGGGTGTTTGTTTCCTGTGTCAGTGTTTGTGCCACACGGGACTGTTTTGTTAATATTCACTTTGTTATTTTGTATTGTGTCATGTTCAGTTTATAATATTAAAACATGGACACTTACCAGGTCCATGAGGAGGCAGTACGGCATCGCGGTTGGAAGCCCGAGAGTCAGCCCCAAAAATGTATTGGGGGGGCACACAGGGAGTGTGGCGAAGCCAGGTAGGAGACCTGCACCAACTTCCTGTGTTTACCAGAGAGCGAGAGGGACCGGGCAGGCACCGTGTTATGCAGTGGAGCGCACAGTTTCCCCGGTGCGGGTGCATAGCCCGGTGAGGTACATTCCAGCTCCTCGTTTCGACCGGGCTAGAGTGGGCATCGAGCCAGGTGCCATGAAGCCGGCTTTACGCATCTGGTCTCCAGTGCATCTCCTTGGGCCGGCATACATGGCACCAGCCTTAGGCATGGTGTCACCAGTTCGCCAGCACAGCCCAGTGCGTCCTATTCCACCTCGCCGCACTGGTCGGGCTACGGGGAGCATTCAACCAGGTAAGGTTGGGCAGGCTCGGTGCTCAAGAGCTCCAGTGCGCCTGCACGGTCTGATCTATCCAGTGCCACCTCCACACACCAGCCCTCCGGTGGCAGCCCTCCGTACCAGGCTGTCTCTCCATCTTTTGCCTACAGGGTCTCCCGCCTGTCCAGAGCTGCAGGAGCCTTCCTCCTCTCCAGAGCTGCTAGAGTCTCCCGTCTGTCCTGAGCTGCTAGAGTCTCCCGTCTGTCCTGAGCTGCTAGAGTCTCCAGTCTGTCCTGAGCTACTAGAGTCTCACGTCTGTCCTGAGCTGCTAGAGTCTCCCGTCTGTCCGGAGCTGCTAGAGTCAGGAGCTGCCAGAGCCGTCAGCCAGCCAGGAGCTGCCCGAGCCGCCAGCCAGGAGCTGACAGAGCCGCCAGCCAGCCAGGAGCTGCCAGAGCCGCCAGCCAGCCAGGATCTGCCAGGGCCGCCAGCCAGCCAGGATCTGCCAGAGCCGTCAGTCAGCCAGACGATGACGGAGTCGTCCTTCAGTCCGGTGCTGCCAGATTCTAAATCAAATCAAATCAAATTTTATTTGTCACATACACATGGTTAGCAGATGTTAATGCGAGTGTAGCGAAATGCTTGTGCTTCTAGTTCCGATAATGCAGTAATAACCAACAAGTAATCTAACTAACAATTCCAAAACTACTGTCTTATACACACAAGTGTAAGGGGATAAAGAATATGTACATAAAGATATATGAATGAGTGATGGTACAGAGCAGCATAGGCAAGATACAGTAGATGGTATCGAGTACAGTATATACATATGAGATGAGTATGTAAACAAAGTGGCATAGTTAAAGTGGCTAGTTATACATGTATTACATAAAGATGCAGTAGATGATATAGAGTACAATATATACGTATACATATGAGATGAATAATGTAGGGTATGTAAACATTATATTAGGCGCTGCCGGAATCCCCCGTCCCCCGTCCATTCGGGACCCATGTCTAGGGTCCCCAGTCCAAGGTCGGTGGCGAGGGTCGCCGCTTTAAAGAGGCCATGGAGGTGGGCGAAGAGGCGCATTAGAACTATGGTGAATTGGGGTCCACGTCCCGCGCCAGAACCGCCACCGCGGACAGACGCCCACCTAGACCCTCCGCTATAGGTCCAGGTTTAGCGGCCGGAATCCGCACCTTTGGGGGGCGTACTGTCACGTTCTGACGTTTATTTCCTTTGTTTTGTCTTTGTTTAGTATGGTCAGGGCGTGAGTTGGGGTGGGCAGTCTATGTGTGTTTTTCTTTGTTTTTCCATTTCTATGTTTGGCCTGATATGGTTCTCAATCAGAGGCGGCTGTTTATCGTTGTCCCTGATTGAGAACCATATTTAGGTACCTGGGTTTTACTTTTGGTTTGTGGGTGTTTGTTTCCTGTGTCAGTGTTTGTGCCACACGGGACTGTTTCGTTTATATTCACTTTGTTTTTTTGTATTGTGTCATGTTCAGTTTATACTATTAAAACATGGACACTTACCACGCTGCGTTTTGGTCCGATCCTTGCTACACATCTTCAGATGAAGAGGAGGAAACCTGTCATTACAACCACATCATTTCTGAAGCTTTGCCAGAGTTATAGATGGGGGAAGTACTGCCTGAAGTCTTCAGAAATATACTAAAGATTTTATTAGAATTGATTTACTAACAAATTTATTAAAGCTAAAGCTGTAAAGGTAGTGACCGTGAAAATTCCCCACTCATTGCTGTTTGGTCCAATACGTATGGTGACTTCAGTCAGTATCGGTGACAAGATGACAAGTCGCACAGAAGAAGTGGTATAGAACACAAGTGATTCTGCAGGCATCCAGTGTACCATAGCGAGTCTGTATAGTTCTGTAGCCTTCCGGTGTACCATAGCGAGTCTGTATAGTTCTGTAGCCCTCCGGTGTACCATAGCGAGTCTGTATAGTTCTGTAGCTATCCTGTGTACCTGAGCGAGTCTGTATAGTTCTGTAGCCTTCCGGTGTACCATAGCGGGTCTGTATAGTTCTGTAGCCCTCCGGTGTACCATAGCGAGTCTGTATAGTTCTGTAGCTATCCTGTGTACCTGAGCGGGTCTGTATAGTTCTGTAACCTTCCGGTGTACCATAGCGGGTCTGTATAGTTCTGTAGCCCTCCGGTGTACCTGAGCCGGTCTGCATAGTTCTGTAGCCCTCCGGTGTACCAGAGTGGGTCTGCATAGTTCTGTAGCCTTCCGGTGTACCAGAGTGGGTCTGCATAGTTCTGTAGCCTTCCGGTGTACCACAGCGGATCTGTATAGTTCTGTAACCTTCCGGTGTACCAGAGTGGGTCTGCAAAGTTCTGTAGCCTTCCGGTGTACCATAGCGGGTCTGTATAGTTGAGTGTAGGATCTTCCCTCCATTTGGATGAAGTATGGAGGCCGGAGAGAAACCTGATGTTCAGTGTGATTCCACATCCGCTGTTACACCCACTCATACACACACACACACCCACGTCCCACTCCCTCTACCCGCTGTCGGGTAGTTAAATTACGGAGCCTCCCCTCCCTGCATCTAAACACTGTCAGCGACGTTGTTCCGTTACGGAATCTCCCCTCCCTGCATCTAAACACTGTCAGCGACGGTGTTCCGTTACGGAATCTCCCCTCCCTGCATCTAAACACTGTCAGCGACGGTGTTCCGTTACGGAATCTCCCCTCCCTGCATCTAAACACTAACACTGTCAGAGATGGTGATCCGTTACGGAGTCTCCCCTCCCTGCATCTAAACACTAACATTGTTAGCGATGGTGTTCCGTTACGGAATCTCCCCTCCCTGCATCTAAACACTAACATTGTTAGCGATGGTGTCCCGTTACGGAGTCTCCCTCCCTGCATCTAAACACTGTCAGCGGACGGTGTTCCGTTACGGAATCTCCCTCCCTGCATCTCAATGAATACATGCTCATTATGGTTCTTAGCCCTGCGGTGAAACAGTCCAACAAGACACTCAAACACACACAAACACACACACTTCAAACACACACACACCGTGGTGACACAGTCCAAGAAAAAACACACACACACATCTCAAAGACAGACAGAAACACACACACACACGCTGCAGTGAAACAGTCAAACAAGACTCTCAGACACACACTCACACCTCAAACACACACACCTCAAACACACACACCTCAAACACACACACACGCGCACGCATACACACGCGCACGCATACACACACACACACACACACACACACACACACACACACACACACACACACACACACACACTGCACACAAAATGTGGTGCCAGTCTAACGGCTGTGATAATGACGATCAGTCTGTGAGTTGTGAGGCTTTGGTCTCAGTGTTCTGGCAGACAAAGTGACTGAGATGGAACTTTAAACGTCAGTGAAGAAAAGGGCAAGAGAGAAAAATACACAATGTCTTGATAGAGCTGAAATTCATTCGTCTTCTATTTTATTCAGCTGCACAGAAAGTACTACAGCCTGGTTTTGGACGATAGGAAGGAATGGGGGACGGATTACCGAATGGGGATGCAGGTCACGTGCCCCGGGGCCCCCAACTCATTTTGGGGGTTTGTTTTTGGGGGTTCTTGGCCCCTTTTCTAGGGGGAGGGGGTTTTGGGGGGTTCCTGGACCCTTTTTAGGTGGGGGTGTTTGTTGGGGGGTTCTTGGCACCTTTTTTAGAGGGGGGGGGGTTGGGGGGTTCTTGGCACCTTGTTTTTGGGGGGGGGGGGTTTATTGGCCCCCTGGAGGTCAGAGCCCCCCCAGATAGCACATGAAAGGAACATGTCTAAGATTACAGGAAATTTGCTTTAAAGCAGCTAAATTCACACTCAGCCTCATGGCAAAATGTGAGCAGCAGCATGAGATGAGCTATCAGATGTGACGTTATGACTATGACTACTGATTCCTTAAGGAAGGAAGGAAGGAAGGAAGGAAGGAAGGAAGGAAGGAAGGAAGGAAGGAAGGAAGGAAGGAAGGAAGGAAGGAAGGAAGGAAGGAAGGAAGGAAGGACGGACGGACGGACGGACGGACGGACGGACGGACGGAAGGAAGGAAGGAAGGAAGGAAGGAAGGAAGGAAGGAAGGAAGGAAGGAAGGAAGGAAGGAAGGAAGGAAGGAAGGAAGGAAGGAAGGAAATGAGTTACAACATACAATGAGGAGTCGCATTTATGCTCAATATATGCTCAATATATGCTCACAAAATTGTCAATACTACTTTCATAACAGTTACATACCAATAACATAAATAAATAATAATAATTATAATAAAGAAATAAATAGAACTTTTAAAGACTTGCCTGCTGGCCTTACAGAATCGATAGGAACATTAGCCTGCTGGCCTTACTGGGTGTATAGGAACATTAGCCTGCTGGCCTTACTGGGTGTATAGGAACATTAGCCTGCTGGTCTTACCGGGTGGATAGGAACATTAGCCTGCTAGCCTTACTGGGTGGATAGGAACATTAGCCTGCTGGCCTTACTGGGTGTATAGGAACATTAGCCTGCTGGCCTTACTGGGTGTATAGGAACATTAGCCTGCTGGTCTTACCGGGTGGATAGGAACATTAGCCTGCTAGCCTTACTGGGTGGATAGGAACATTAGCCTGCTGGCCTTACTGGGTGTATAGGAACATTCGCCAGAGCTATTTAGGAGGGATATCACACCTGGCACAAATTATTGTCTAGTTGTGTTTTTCCTGCTGAGGGGCGCCCTATACCTGCGCCCAGAGGAGAGTAGTTCAAAGTCCAGGTACAGGGGGTGGCTTGGGTCTAAAATGATTTTGTGAGCCTTGCGGAGGGCCCTGACCTTAAAGATCTCATCCAGGCCTGTCTGTTTGACTCCAAGTACCTTGCGGAGGGCCCTGACCTTAAAGATCTCATCCAGGCCTGTCTGTTTGACTCCAAGTACCTTGCTGAGGGCCCTGACCTTAAAGATCTCATCCAGGCCTGTCTGTTTGACTCCAAGTACCTTGCTGAGGAACCTGACCTTAAAGATCTCATCCAAGCCTGTCTGTTTGACTCCCAGTACCTTGCTTGCTGTGGTGACAATCCTTCTCAACATATTTATCTGGCTGACAGTGGCATTGCCAAACCAACAAACCATACAAAAAGTTAAAATACTCTCAAAAGATTTGTAAAACAGAGTCAATATAGTACAGTCTATCTGCACCTTTGCTGGAAGTCTCGCCTTCAACAAGTGATAAGCATGAGACTCGGTTTCATTTCTTCAATCTAATAGCACCGCCAGATGCAGCACTCCGGGTATTGAGAAAACGACGCGCTGCCTAGTGACGTTCCTCTGTCTCAGCCGTAAGCACGCTGTGGGTTACACCCGCAGTAACATCTGGTAAATATGTGTATGAGACCGATACCATTTGATTTGGGAGCAGTGATGGTCCAAGCGATGAAACCCGATGCACTGCGTGGTGATTCCCAACTCTACGCAGCACAAATATATTCTACATTTAAACAATTTGCCTTATGGAGTGGTGGAGTGGATGGAATGGTGGAGTGGGTGGAATGTTGGAGTGGTGGAATGGTGGAGTGGGTGGAATGTTGGAGTGGTGGAATGGTGGAGTGGGTGGAATGTTGGAGTGGTGGAATGGTGGAGCGGGTGGAATGTTGGAGTGGTGGAATGGTGGAGTGGTGGAATGGTGGAGCGGGTGGAATGTTGGAGTGGTGGAGTGGGTGGAATGGTGGAGTGGGTGGAGTGGGTGGAATGGTGGAGTGGGTGGAATGGTGGAGTGGTGGAATGGTGGAGTGGGTGGAATGGTGGAGTGGGTGGAATGGTGGAGTGGTGGAGTGGGTGGAATGGTGGAATGGTGGAGTGGTGGAATGGTGGAGTGGGTGGAATGGTGGAGTGGTGGAGTGGGTGGAATGGTGGAATGGTGGAGTGGTGGAATGGTGGAGTGGGTGGAATGGTGGAATGGTGGAGTGGTGGAATGGTGGAGTGGGTGGAATGGTGGAGTGGTGGAGTGGGTGGAATGGTGGAGTGGTGGAGTGGGTGGAATGGTGGAATGGTGGAGTGGTGGAATGGTGGAGTGGGTGGAATGTTGGAGTGGTGGAATGGTGGAGTGGGTGGAATGTTGGAGTGGTGGAATGGTGGAGTGGGTGGAATGTTGGAGTGGTGGAATGGTGGAGTGGGTGGAATGTTGGAGTGGTGGAATGGTGGAGTGGGTGGAATGTTGGAGTGGTGGAATGGTGGAGTGGGTGGAATGTTGGAGTGGTGGAATGGTGGAGTGGGTGGAATGTTGGAGTGGTGGAATGGTGGAGCGGGTGGAATGTTGGAGTGGTGGAATGGTGGAGTGGTGGAATGGTGGAGCGGGTTGAATGTTGGAGTGGTGGAGTGGGTGGAATGGTGGAGTGGTGGAGTGGGTGGAATGGTGGAGTGGGAGGAATGGTGGAGTGGTGGAATGGTGGAGTGGGTGGAATGGTGGAGTGGGTGGAATGGTGGAGTGGTGGAGTGGGTGGAATGGTGGAATGGTGGAGTGGTGGAATGGTGGAGTGGGTGGAATGGTGGAGTGGTGGAGTGGGTGGAATGGTGGAATGGTGGAGTGGTGGAATGGTGGAGTGGGTGGAATGGTGGAATGGTGGAGTGGTGGAATGGTGGAGTGGGTGGAATGGTGGAGTGGTGGAGTGGGTGGAATGGTGGAGTGGTGGAGTGGGTGGAATGGTGGAATGGTGGAGTGGTGGAATGGTGGAGTGGGTGGAATGGTGGAGTGGTGGAGTGGGTGGAATGGTGGAGTGGTGGAGTGGGTGGAATGGTGGAGTGGTGGAGTGGGTGGAATGGTGGAGTGGGTGGAATGGTGGAGTGGTGGAATGGTGGAGTGGGTGGAATGGTGGAGTGGGTGGAATGGTGGAGTGGTGGAATGGTGGAGTGGGTGGAATGGTGGAGTGGGTGGAATGGTGGAGTGGTGGAATGGTGGAATGGTGGAATGGTGGAGTGGGTGGAGTGGTGGAGTGGTGGAGTGGGTGGAATGGTGGAGTGGGTGGAATGGTGGAATGGTGGAGTGGTGGAATGGTGGAGTGGTGGAGTGGGTGGAATGGTGGAGTGGGTGGAATGGTGGAGTGGTGGAATGGTGGAGTGGGTGGAATGGTGGAGTGGTGGAGTGGGTGGAATGGTGGAGTGGTGGAGTGGTGGAGTGGGTGGAGTGGTGGAGTGGTGGAGTGGTGGAATGTTGGAGTGGGTGGAATGGTGGAGTGGTGGACTGGTGGAGTGGTGGAATGTTGGAGTGGGTGGAATGGTGGAGTGGTGGAATGGTGGAGTGGGTGGAATGGTGGAGTGGTGGAATGGTGGAGTGGTGGAGTGGTGGAATGGTGGAGTGGTGGAATGGTGGAGTGGTAGACTGGGTGGAATGGTGGAGTGGTGGAGTGGGTGGAATGGTGGAGTGGTGGAGTGGGTGGAATGGTGGAGTGGTGGAGTGGGTGGAATGGTGGAGTGGTGGAATGGTGGAGTGGTGGAGTGGGTGGAATGGTGGAGTGGTGGAGTGGGTGGAGTGGTGGAGTGGGTGGAATGGTGGAGTGGTGTAGTGGGTGGAGTGGTGGAGTGGTGCAGTGGGTGGAGTGGGTGGCATGGTGGAGTGGGTGGAGTGGTGGAGTGGTGGAATGGTGGAGTGGTGGAGTGGTGGAATGTTGGAGTGGTGGAGTGGGTGGAATGGTGGAGTGGGTGGAATGGTGGAGTGGTGGAGTGGGTGGAGTGGTGGAGTGGGTGGAATGGTGGAGTGGTGTAGTGGGTGGAGTGGTGGAGTGGTGCAGTGGGTGGAGTGGGTGGCATGGTGGAGTGGGTGTAGTGGTGGAGTGGTGGAATGGTGGAGTGGTGGAGTGGTGGAATGTTGGAGTGGTGGAGAGGGTGGAATGGTGGAGTGGTAGACTGGGTGGAATGGTGGAGTGGTGGAGTGGGTGGAATGGTGGAGTGGGTGGATTGGTGGAGTGGTGGAATGGTGGAGTGGGTGGAATGGTGGAGTGGTGGAATGGTGGAGTGGTGGAGTGGGTGGAATGGTGGAGTGGTGGAATGGTGGAGTGGTGGAATGGTGGAGTGGTGGAGTGGGTGGAATGGTGGAGTGGGTGGAATGGTGGAGTGGTGGAGTGGTGGAATGTTGGAGTGGGTGGAATGGTGGAGTGGTGGAATGGTGGAGTGGGTGGAATGGTGGAGTGGTGGAATGGTGGAGTGGTGGAGTGGGTGGAATGGTGGAGTGGTGGAGTGGTGGAGTGGTGGAGTGGGTGGAATGGTGGAATGGTGGAGTGGGTGGAATGGTGGAGTGGTGGAGTGGTGGAGTGGTGGAGTGGTGGAGTGAGTGCAAATTCATAATATTTATCCCCATTTCATTCCGTTTGCTCTCGTTAATGAAACATTTTTCATATGAATTAGCGGAATGAATATACCCTTCTGATCAAACGCAAACAGTTCACCTTCATAGCAGCCACATAGCAACAGCATGAACACTTTTCCTCATATACATAATTGCTCCTCGCAACTTCCTCCTCTCACCTTTTCCGTTCGCTTGTGGACTTCCGTGCACATCAGTTGTCTGGGACCAGGCGAAAAAAAAAACTTTCCAAGCCAAACCTTCATATCATAACTGCTAACCCGCTAACCGCTATGCACCATCATATCACCATCATGCCTGCTACCGCTACACACGGCCTACATCGTTGTTACCATAGTAACATCATAGTCAACAGAGCTACTGGAACTAACGTGTTAGTAAACCCGCTTCAATCCTGCAGTACAGTGTACAGTCAGAAAGCAGTTTAGCAGTTACACTGGCGGGCCCCTGGTGGCAATAAATTAATACAACCAAAAGCTTACCTTGATTTGGAACAGTTCCAGTGTTGTGTTGGAAAGTCATAGCCAGCTAGCTAACATAGCATCCCTCTGTTATAGCCAGCTAGCTAACATAGCATCCCTCTGTTATAGCCAGCTAGCTAACATAGCATCCCTCTGTTATAGCCACCTAGCTAACACAGCATCCCTCTGTTATAGCCAGCTAGCTAACATAGCATCCCTCTGTTATAGCCACCTAGCTAACATAGCGTCCCTCTGTTATAGCCAGCTAGCTAACATAGCATCCCTCTGTTATAGCCAGCTAGCTAACATAGCGTCCCTTTGTTATAGCCAGCTAGCTAGCATAGCGTCCCTCTGTTATAGCCACCTAGCTAACATAGCGTCCCTCTGTTATAGCCAGCTAGCTAACATAGCATCCCTATGTTATAGTCAGCTAGCTAACATAGCATCCCTCTGTTATAGCCAGCTAGCTAACATAGTATCCCTCTGTTATAGCCAGCTAGCTAACATGGCATCCCTCTGTTATAGCCAGCTAGCTAACTTAGCATCCCTCTGTTATAGCCAGCTAGCTAACATAGCGTCCCTTTGTTATAGCCAGCTAGCTAACATAGCGTCCGTCTGTTATAGCCACCTAGCTAACATAGCGTCCCTCTGTTATAGCCAGCTAGCTAACATAGTGTCCCTCTGTTATAGCCAGCTAGCTAACATAGCATCCCTCTCTTATAGCCAGCTAGCTAACATAGCGTCCCTCTTATGTTTGAGTAGAAGCACTCTCTCTTTTTTTCTCTTGCTTCTCCTTCATTTTAGAAGAAAGGAAATTGTTGAAAACTGTTCAACTATTGTCTTTTCTCTCTTTGAGTCAACTACTCACCATATCTTCTGCACTGCAGTGCTAGCTAGCTGTAGCTTATGCTTTCAGTACTAGATGAATTCTCTGATCCTTTGATTGGGTGGACAACATGTCAGTTCATGTTGCAAGAGCTCTGATAGGTTAGAGGACATCCTCCAGAAGTTGTCATAATTACTGTGTAAGTCTATGGAAGATGGTGAGAATCAAGAGCCTCCTAGGTTTTGTATTGAAGTCAATGTACCCATAGGAGGATGGAAGCTTGCTGTCCTCCAGTTAAACCATGGTGCTACCCAACAGAGTGCTGTTGAGGCTAATCTAAACCTTCATTGCAAAACAGTGTGTTTTAACCAATTAGTTGGTGACGTGAGCATATTTAGTATAGTTTTATCTAAAAAGGATGTTTCATCACTTTTAGATTTTGATTTTCATAAAATTGAAAGTTCCTGAGGAAGATTGTCCTCCCTGAGGCCTCCACTGTTTAAGGGCAGATGTCTTCTCTCCCAAAGATCACAGCTGAGGCATCAAAACATCCCAGCTTGTCTCAGACAGTGTTGTGGTAACTTAATATAACACTCATATTTGCGTGCAACTCTGAGCAAAGTGAAAGTTAAACTCTTAAGGTCTAACTTCAAGAAGAGAGGACAGAACAGAACAACTCTCTTGTCTTGTCAGAGAGAAAGTTCTCGTCTCTCCCCCTTCAAAACACACGCAGAATGCCAAATGTGCCGGGAGCACTGGAGGGATTTAGATTTGAGATTCCTCTCCATCTCTGGGTTTGTGTGAGAGACAGATGGGATTGGAAGTGACAAGGCTATAATTCAGCTCGGTCATGAAGCAGTCACTCACTGGATCCCTTCCCGGCTCTTCCCTCTATCATTTTCTCTCTCTTTCCCTTTCTCCATCTCTCCTTCCCTTCTTCCACATTATGAACTGTATGATGGAGAGTGTGCTGTGTTGGGATTGTGCCGCGATGCATCATGGGAGTTTGTGTGTGTGTGTGGACACCGAGCACGTTCTAGATAAATGTTTCAAATGATTCCCGTCTCCCGTCTCATCATCATCGAATCGGTATAAAGACGTGGTTATGAAACCAGAAATTCAGGTCGCAGTTGTAAATGAGAACTTGTTCTCAACTGGCTTACCTGGTTAAATAAAGGTCAAATAAATAAATTCATTAATTACAGAGAGTGAATCCATGTCAAACAGCTGCGTGATCAGCCATGTCCTGGGAGACTCAGTTGAGACTTTAGCTCTCCCTGTTATCCCTCGCTCCTCCCATTTCCATTCAACTCGCATCCTTTCCTCTCTACTCCACATCTCCTCCCTGTCTCCTTTCCTCTCTACTCCACATCTCCTCCACATCTCCTCCCTCTCTACTCCACATCTCCTCCCTCTCTCCTTTCCTCTCTACTCCACATCTCCTCCCTCTCTCCTTTCCTCTCTACTCCACATCTCCTCCCTCTCTCCTTTCCTCTCTACTCCACATCTCATCCCTCTCTCCTTTCCTCTCTACTCCACATCTCATCCCTCTCTCCTTTCCTCAATACTGCACATCTCCTCCCCCTCTCCTTTCCTCTCTACTCCACATCTCCTCCCTCTCTTTTCCTCTCTCCTTTCCTCTCTACTCCACATCTCCCCCTCATCTCCTCCCTCTCTCCTTTCCTCTCTACTCCACATCTCTTCCCTCTCTCCTTTCCTCTCTACTCCACATCTCCTCCCTCTCTCCTTTCATCTCTACTCCACATCTCCTCCCTCTCTACTCCACATCTCCTCCCTCTCTACTCCACATCTCTTCCCCTCTCTCCTTTCCTCTAATAAAGAAAAAAATCCTAAAATACAAAAATGGCAAATCCAAAAGGTGGTAGGTAAAACACAAAAGAACTCAAAAGAAACTCACCAAAAATAAACAAAAACAAAAAACAGAATACCACAAGAACGTCACCCGGAATCGACAAGAGCACACAGAACACTAGGGCAGGGTGCTAACATACAAACACAGAGCACAGAACTGAGGAAACAAAGGGTTTAAATACAATCAGGGGAAACGAGACACAGGTGCAAACAATAATGGGGATCAAGGGAAAAACACAGGGACAAAAAGCACAATGGGGACATCTACTGACAAAAACCCGGAACAACCCTGGCCAAATCCTGACAGAATCCCCCTAGGAACGGCTCCTGACGTTCCTACCAGCTCTCTCAGGGTGGAGGACCCTGAACTGACGAATGAGGTCAGGGTCCAGGATGTCTTTGGCAGGAACCCAGGAGCGCTCCTCAGGACCGTAGCCTTCCCAGTCCACCAGATACTGCCAGGACCGCTGCACCCGGCGGGAATCCAGTATCCGGTGGACGGTATAAGCCGGCTGGCCTCCAATGACACGAGGCGGAGGGGAGGTCTGTCTGCCGGGACAAGGGGAGAAAAAACAACAGGTTTTAACAATGACACATGAAATGTGGGATTAATCTTAAGGGATCTGGGTAAGTGTAGGCGATAAGAAACTGGGTTAACTCTCCTGGCAACCTTGAAGGGACCGATGTATTTTTGGGACAGCTTGCGAGACTCCACCCGTAGAGGTAAGTCTCTTGTGGAAAGCCAGACTCTCTGGCCGGGCGCAGGGTAGGCCCGGGACGGCGGCGTCTGTTGGCTTGTTGTTGATACCTCTGTGAGGAACGCATCAGATTAAGACGGGTCTTCCTCCACATAAGCCGACAGCGTCTGACGAACCTCAAGGCTGAAGGCACTCTGACTTCTGCCTCCTGGTCCGGGAACAATGGAGGAGCATAGCCAAACTGACACTCGTGCGGGGACATACCAGTGGAGGAGGAGCGCAAGGTGTTGTGCGCGTATTCGGCCCAAACAATAAAGGATGACCATGTGGACGGGTTGTCACGAGTCATACATCGGAGGGTGGTTTCCAGCTCTTGATTCATCCTCTCTGTTTGGCCGTTGGACTCCGGATGATACCCTGAAGATAGACTGGCAGAAGCCCCCATGAGTTGGCAGAAGGCCTTCCAAAACCTTGAGGCGAACTGGGGACCTCTGTCAGAAACCACATCTTGAGGAATGCCGAAGACTCGGAACACATGATTAATTACCAACTCAGCCGTTTCCTTGGCAGAAGGTAACTTAGTCAGAGGGACGAACCTGGCCGCCTTTGAAAACCTGTCGATTATGACTAGGATAGTAGTATTGCCATGGGATGGAGGAAGTCCAGTAATAAAGTCCAATGAGATATGGGACCAGGGTCTGTGGGGAACAGGTAAAGGATGAAGGAGTCCTTGAGGGCGGAGGTGAGAAGATTTGCCCTGGCAGCACACGTGGCAGGCATTGACGAAAGTGGCAACGTCTTCTCTTATGGTAGGCCACCAGAACTTACGCTGGATGAACTCCAAGGTGCGACCTACGCCCGGATGACAGGTGAGGCGAGAGGAGTGCCCCCACAGAAGGACCTGAGTCCTCACTGCCTTGGGGACAAACAACCGATTGGCAGGGCCTCCTTTAGGGTCCGGTTCGCTAGCTTGAGCACGTCTCACGGTATCCTCAACTTGCCACGAGATCGGAGCCACAATCTTAGCAGCAGGAAGGACAGGCATGTCCGTGTCATCTCGAATGGCAGGAGCGTAGACTCGGGACAGGGCATCCGGTTTGAGATTCTTCGACCCGGGCCGATAGGTGAGGATAAACTGGAATCGATTGAAGAAAAGAGACCATCTAGCTTGTCTAGAGTTCAATCGCTTCGCCTGCTGGATATACTCCAGATTTTTGTGGTCCGTAAGCACTTGAAACGGGTGAGAAGCCCCCTCGAGCCAGTGTCTCCATTCCTTCAATGCCATCTTAACCGCTAGGAGTTCACGATCCCCACATCGTAGTTCCTCTCAGTCGGGGTAAGCCGGTGTGAGAAGAAAGCGCACGGATGAAGCTTCTTGTCTTCACCCCTCTGAGACAGGACAGCTCCAACACCAACCTCTGATGCGTCTACCTCCACCACAAATGGTTCATCCGTAGTCGGTAGTATCAGGATGGGAGCAGAGAGGATGCGCTGCTTGAGTCCTTGGAAGGCCGTCTCAGCTTCTCTTCCCCAAAAAACCTTGCATTGCCACCTTTGGTTAAAGCTGAGAGAGGAGCTGCCACCAAACTGAAGTTCTTGATGAACTTGCGGTAAAAGTTTGTGAAGCCCAGGAAACGCTGAACATCCTTAACGGATTTGGGGGTGGGCCAATCCGCTACCGCCCCTACCTTCCTAGGGTCCATTTGGATTCGACCGGGTTCCACTACAAATCCCAGGAATTGTACTCGGGATGAATGGAATTCACATTTTTCCGGCTTAACGTACAGATGGCTGTCCAGGAGGCGTTTGAGTACTTGTCTGACATGCTTAGTGTGTTCTTGAAGGGAGCTCGAAAAGATGAGGATGTCATCCAAGTAAACGAACACAAATATGTTAAGCATATCCCTAAGCACATCGTTTATGAGCGCTTGGAACACCGCTGGGGCGTTGGTCAGGCCGAAGGGCATCACCAAGTATTCATAGTGACCAGTAGGCGTGTTGAAAGCGGTCTTCCACTCGTCACCAGGTCTGATCCGCACAAGATGGTATGCGTTCCGCAGGTCAAGCTTAGTGAAAACAACTGCTTCCTGGAGCAGCTCGAAGGCTGTGGCCATAAGGGTAGCGGGTAACGGTTACGGACGGTTATGTCATTGAGTCCCCGGTAGTCGATGCAAGGACGTAACCCACCATCTTTCTTGGCCACAAAGAAAAACCCTGCTCCCGCCGGGGAGGTTGATGGACGCATGAGGCCTGCTTCCAGAGAGTCCTTGATGTAGGTATCCATAGCAGCTCGTTCGGGTGGAGATAGGGAAAAGATCCGACCCCTGGGGGGCAAGTGCCCGGAAACAGGTCGATGGGGCAATCGTAAGATCTATGGGGTGGTAGCATGGTGGCCCTCTGTTTGCTAAACACCAGTTTGAGGTCATGGTAACACTCGGGAACTCGGGTCAGGTCGATGGATTCTAAAGACTCGGGAGTAGAACTCGGGGAATTCTGGAAAATACAAGTAGCTTGGCACGTAGGACCCCACTGCTTGATAGTGCCCACAGACCAGTCGATGTGAGGGTTATGGCTGTGAAGCCAGGGGTATCCAAGGACGAGAGGGAACTCGGAACAGGAGATCAAATGAAAGTTCATCAATTCCTGGTGTTGTGAAACTGAAAGTCTCAAGGAGGTAGTGACATGAGTGACAAGTCCAGATCCCAAAGGGCTTCCATCCAATGTAGTAACCTTCATGGGGTCACTTAGAAGTTCAGAGGGAACGCCATTCTCCTTCGCCCAGACACCATCCATGAAGTTACCTGCGGCTCCAGAGTCTACCAAGGCTTGAAGGTGAAGCTTGTGGTTGTCCCAGGAGAGGGTGACTGGAATGAGCAGGCGGGAGTTGGACGGATGGGAGGAGGTTATGTTTCCCGTTACAGTTCCCCCGGTCTGTACGGGACAGAGCGTTTCCCTGGAGCCCGGGACATGTGGAACGGAAATGGCCCGGTTTGCCGCAATATAGACAGCGTCGCTCCCTCATCCGGCGGTCTCTCTCAGCCTGGGAGATGCGTCCAATCTGCATGGGTTCCGGTGGAGCCAGTGATGATAAAGGTGGGGACTCGGAGCTGGGACTGATAGGAGCTAGAGGTCTACGGTTGAGTTCTCTCTCTCTCAGACGCTGGTCAATGCGTGAGGCCAACTTGATCAGGGACTCGAAATTGTCCGGTGGTTCCCGAGTGGCCAGTTCATCTTGGATAGTGTCGGAAAGGCCTTTCAGAAAGCACACCGTGAGCGCCTCGTTGTTCCAGCCACTCGCTGCTGCCACCGTGCGGAACTGGATGGCATAGTCCGTCACGCTGCGTCAACCTTGATGGAGAGTCAGGAGCTGTTTGGCTGAGTCAGAACCACTGCTTGGGCCTTGAAACACTCGTTTGAATTCCTCAGCAAAGGCAGAGTAGCTGGCACAGCAGGAACTATGGGCATCCCACACAGCAGTAGCCCAGGCCAGGGCTTTTTCCGACAGCAGGGTGATGATATATGCGATCTTAGACCGGTCGGTGGGAAACGACGAGGGTTGCAGCTCAAAGGAGAGAACATTGAGTGAGAAACCCTTTACAAGCACTTGGATCACCTGAGAACCGTTGGGGAGGTGGAAGACGAGGTTCAGCCAGGGGGTTAACTGCCATGGGTACGTGAACTTGAGGTACTGGGACGGGAACTGTTGCCGGGGTAAGTCGATCAGATATTTGCTTAATGGAAGTCAGCATCTCCGACAGAAGATGAGAATGTCTAGCCATTAAGGCCTCTTGCTGAACCAGGGCGGCTTCGTGGCGTTGGACAGTCTCCTGGTGGTGGTGCAGCGTGGCAAAAAGGTCCTGGGAACTGGCTGCCTCTGGGTTCATTTTTGGCTCTGTGTTTCTGTCAGGACCCGGTTTCGAACCTGGGTCTCCGGAGTGAGAAACAGTCACTTAACCAACTGAGCCACGAATAGACAGCAGAACCCAGAAGATGAGGCAGACACAGCAGTACTTAAGACGGTGTATTTAATAAAGAAAAAATCCTAAAATACAAAAATGGCAAATCCAAAAGGTGGTAGGTAAAACACAAAAGAACTCAAAAGAAACTCACCAAAAATAAACAAAAACAAAAAACAGAATACCACAAGAACGTCACCCGGAATCGACAAGAGCACACAGAACACTAGGGCAGGGTGCTAACATACAAACACAGAGCACAGAACTGAGGGAAACAAAGGGTTTAAATACAATCAGGGGAAACGAGACACAGGTGCAAACAATAATGGGAATCAAGGGAAAAACACAGGGACAAAAAGCACAATGGGGACATCTACTGACAAAAACCCGGAACAACCCTGGCCAAATCCTGACATTTCCTCTCTACTCCACATCTCCCCCTCTCTCCTTTCCTCTCTACTCCACATCTCCTCCCTCTCTCCTTTCCTCTCTACTCCACATCTCCTCCCTCTCTCCTTTCCTCTCTACTCCACATCTCCTCCCTCTCTCCTTTCCTCTCTACTGCACATCTTCTCCCTCTCTCCTTTCCTCTCTACTCCACATCTCCCCCTCTCCTTTCCTCTCTACTCCACATCTCCTCCCTCTCTTTTCCTCTCTCCTTTCCTCTCTACTCCACATCTCCCCCTCTCTCCTTTCCTCTCTACTCCACATCTCCCCCTCTCTCCTTTCATCTCTACTCCACATCTCCTCCCTCTCTTTTCCTCTCTCCTTTCCTCTCTACTCCACATCTCCTCCCTCTCTCCTTTCCTCTCTACTCCACATCTCCCCCTCTCTCCTTCCCTCTCTACTCCACATCTCCCCCTCTATCCTTCCCTCTCTACTCCACATCTCCCCCTCTCTCCTTTCCTCTCTACTCCACATCTCCCCCTCTCTCCTTTCCTCTCTACTCCACATCTCCTCCCTCTCTCCTTTCCTCTCTCTCCTTTAACACAGTCTCCTCCAAGGACACCGTTTGTGCGTGTGTGTGTGTGCAGGTGTGTGTCAGTTTATTCCGTCTGTATTCCGTCTGTATTCCGTCTGTATTCCGTCTGTATTCCGTCTGTATTCCGTCTGTATTCTGTCTGTATTCCGTCTGTAGTCTGTCTGTATTCCGTCTGTAGTCTGTCTGTACTCCGTCTGTAGTCTGTCTGTATTCCGTCTGTATTCCGTCTGTATTCCGTCTGTATTCCGTCTGTAGTCCGTCTGTATTCCGTCTGTAGTCCGTCTGTAGTCCGTCTGTATTCCGTATGTATTCCGTATGTAGTCCGTCTGTAGTCCGTCTGTAGTCCGTCTGTATTCCGTCTGTAGTCTGTCTGTATTCCGTCTGTAGTCTGTCTGTAGTCTGTCTGTATTCTGTCTGTAGTCTGTCTGTATTCCGTCTGTATTCCGTCTGTATTCCGTATGTAGTCTGCCTGTATTCCGTCTGTATTCCGTCTGTATTCCGTCTGTAGTCTGTCTGTATTCCGTCTGTAGTACGTCTGTATTCCGTCTGTATTCCGTCTGTATTCCGTCTGTATTCCGTCTGTAGTCCGTCTGTATTCCGTCTGTAGTCCGTCTGTAGTCCGTCTGTAGTCCGTCTGTATTCCGTCTGTAGTCTGTCTGTATTCCGTCTGTAGTCTGTCTGTATTCCGTCTGTAGTCTGTCTGTATTCCGTCTGTAGTTAGTCTGTAGTCTGTCTGTATTCTGTCTGTAGTCTGTCTGTATTCTGTCTGTATTCCATCTGTATTCCGTCTGTATTCCGTCTGTATTCCGTCTGTATTCCGTCTGTAGTCTGCCTGTATTCCGTCTGTATTCCGTCTGTAGTCTGTCTGTATTCCGTCTGTAGTCCGTCTGTATTCCGCCTGTATTCCGTCTGTATTCCGTCTGTATTCCGTCTGTAGTCTGCCTGTATTCCGTCTGTATTCCGTCTGTAGTCTGTCTGTATTCCGTCTGTAGTCCGTCTGTATTCCGCCTGTAGTCCGTCTGTATTCCGTCTGTATTCCGTCTGTAGTCTGTCTGTATTCCGTCTGTATTCCGTCTGTAGTCTGTCTGTATTCCGTCTGTATTCCGTCTGTATTCCGTCTGTAGTCTGTCTGTATTCCGTCTGTATTCCGTCTGTAGTCTGTCTGTATTCCGTCTGTAGTCTGTCTGTATTCCGTCTGTAGTCTGTCTGTATTCCGTCTGTAGTCCGTCTGTATTCCGCCTGTATTCCGTCTGTATTCCGTCTGTATTCCATCTGTATTCCGTCTGTAGTCTGTCTGTATTCCGTCTGTATTCCGTCTGTAGTCATTTACATTTACATTTAAGTCATTTAGCAGACGCTCTTATCCAGAGCGACTTACAAATTGGTGAATTCACCTTCCGACATCCAGTGGAACAGCCACTTTACAATAGTGCATCTAAATCATTAAGGGGGGGTGAGAAGGATTACTTATCCTATCCTAGGTATTCCTTGAAGAGGTGGGGTTTCAGGTGTCTCCGGAAGGTGGTGATTGACTCCGCTGTCCTGGCGTCGTGAGGGAGTTTGTTCCACCATTGGGGGGCCAGAGCAGCGAACAGTTTTGACTGGGCTGAGCGGGAACTGTACTTCCTCAGTGGTAGGGAGGCGAGCAGGCCAGAGGTGGATGAACGCAGTGCCCTTGCTTGGGTGTAGGGCCTGATCAGAGCCTGGAGGTACTGCGGTGCCGTTCCCCTCACAGCTCCGTAGGCAAGCACCATGGTCTGTCTGTCTGTATTCCGTCTGTATTCCGTCTGTAGTCTGTCTGTATTCCGTCTGTAGTCTGTCTGTGTTCCGTCTGTAGTCTGTCTGTATTCCGTCTGTAGTCTGTTTGTATTCCGTCTGTAGTCTGTCTGTATTCCGTCTGTAGTCTGTCTGTATTCCGTCTGTAGTCTGTCTGTATTCCGTCTGTAGTCTGTCTGTATTCCGTCTGTAGTCTGTCTGTATTCCGTCTGTAGTCTGTCTGTATTCCGTCTGTAGTCTGTCTGTATTCCGTCTGTAGTCTGTCTGTATTCCGTCTGTATTCTGTCTGTATTCCGTCTGTAGTCTGTCTGTATTCCGTCTGTATTCCGTCTGTAGTCTGTCTGTATTCCGTCTGTAGTCTGTCTGTATTCCGTCTGTAGTCTGTCTGTATTCCGTCTGTAGTCTGTTTGTATTCCTGTTCAGAGTCTCTACTGTGGACTACGCTGTCAAGGTAACTCATATGATTACTTCTACTATACAGTCTGTGGTCCTCTATTGGACTGTACCTTTCATTCGTTTGATGTACAGTCGGTAAAATGGTCCTGATTTCCTATATTTCCGGTAGTACATTAACCTCTAGGAATTAACCTCTCTGAAAATGAGATCGATAATCTCTCCTTCTACTCACAAATCAAATTACTTTTTCAAAATTCAGGTGCTTGAACAGCAGCAACGACAACCTATTACCTTTTGTAAATGTTTACAGCACCATTTTAGGAGCGATTCAAAATCATCTGAATAATATTATCAAATTGCTAACATGTTATTGATAAATGGCTTGGTTGGAGGGAATACCACTGGAAAGAAATCTATAGAGACACACACACACACACACACGCACACACACACACACACACGCACTTACACACACACACACACACACACACACACACACACACACACACACACACACACACACACACACACACACACACACACACACACTTACACACACACACACGAGGTAAAGCTCCTTAGACACTGCCCCCGTGGGTGTTTAAGTAACCCTGAAGCAGTGGTCTGAAGCGAACCTCTGTTTCTGACAGGTGGAATATGTCATGGAAAACACTGCCAGTGGCACCTGGAGAAAGATTCCATTCCAACACAAACATGTGGCTGTATATCATTTAAAAAACAAACACATGTAATCCAGATGCTAAATAGTGAGGACTCGTTCTACATCCAGCTTGCTTTACGCTAATCCAGTCAGGACTATGAGTTAGCAGCAATTCATCGGTCGCCTTCTTCTGTGCTTTAACTTAATTTAGCTGTTTCTAGATCAGTGCTTAGGGCTACCAGCTTTGTATCTCTGCCTACAGCCAGCCTTCCTAAACTGCTCACCGCTCTTCAGAAATAGGGTTCCAAAAATGATTCTGTAGCTGTTCTCAAAGGAGAACCCCTTATGATTCCAGGTAGAACCCCTTATGATTCCAGGTAGAACCCCTTATGATTCCAGGTAGAACCCCTTATGATTCCAGGTAGAACCCCTTATGATTCCAGGTAGAACCCCTTATGATTCCAGGTAGAACCACTTGTGGTTCCAGGTAGAACCCCTTATGATTCCAGGTAGAACCCTTTGTGATTCCAGGTAGAACCCCTTATGATTCCAGGTAGAACCCTTTGTGGTTCCAGGTAGAACCCCTTATGATTCCAGGTAGAACCCCTTATGATTCCAGGTAGAACCCCTTATGATTCCAGGTAGAACCCCTTATGATTCCAGGTAGAACCATTTGTGGTTCCAGGTAGAACACCCTGTAGAAATGGTTCTACTTGGAACACAAAAGGGTTATATATCCAATGGGGACAGCCGAAGCACCCTTTAAGGTGATTTTATTATATTTTTAAGAATGTGGGGAACTGCTGTAGGCAGGTTTCCAATCCTCAAAAGCCTCAATAAAAACGTATAATAAAGTCAGGATGAAGCCAGAAAGCCTTGAAGACATGACTGATGGGTTTTCAAACTGAATATCAGTAGGCAGCTGAGTCAGCGTGCATGTCTGGGAGAGCCAGGAGAGCCAGGAGAGCCAGAAACCTGTTCTGGGTCAGAAGGAGAAGTTGAGAATGAATCACTGGATATACGCGCACATGCGCACACACGCACACACGCACACACGCACGCACACACACACACACACACAAACACACACACACAAGCACACACACACAAGCACACACACCCACACGCACGCTATGTTGAGAGGTACAGACATGGATACATGGGATACATGCTATGTTGAGAGGTACAGACATGGATACATGGGATACATGCTATGTTGAGAGGTACAGACATGGATACATGGGATACATGCTATGTTGAGAGGTACAGACATGGATACATGGGATACATGCTATGTTGAGAGGTACAGACATGGATACATGGGATACATGCTATGTTGAGAGGTACAGACATGGATACATGGGATACATGCTATGTTGAGAGGTACAGACATGGATACATGGGATACATGCTATGTTGAGAGGTACAGACATGGATACATGGGATACTTGCTATGTTGAGAGGTACAGACATGGATACATGGGATACTTGCTATGTTGAGAGAAGTAGGTAACTCAAGGACACTTCATCCCAAAAATAATTCCTTAAAAATGTCACGTCTTATATACATTTTATAGTCTTCCATCGTTTTTCTCTGGCAATAATATATATAAAAATATAAATATATTTAATAATATATATATATATATTTTTGGCACAACCTGTTTTTTATATAAAGTTTTGTTTTCTTTATTGCAGCAATGAATCACAAAACTGCCACCCCCTGATCTGTTTCACCTGTCCTCATTATTGTCTCCTCCCCCTCCAGGTGTCGCTTGTTATCCCCAGTGTATTTATCCCTGTGTTTCCTGTCTCTCTGTACCAGTGTATTTATCCCTGTGTTTCCTGTCTCTCTGTACCAGTGTATTTATCCCTGTGTTTCCTGTCTCTCTGTACCAGTGTATTAATCCCTGTGTTTCCTGTCTCTCTGTACCAGTGTATTTATCCCTGTGTTTCCTGTCTCTCTGTACCAGTGTATTTATCCCTGTGTTTCCTGTCTCTCTGTACCAGTGTATTTATCCCTGTGTTTCCTGTCTCTCTGTACCAGTGTATTTATCCCTGTGTTTCCTGTCTCTCTGTACCAGTGTATTTATCCCTGTGTTTCCTGTCTCTCTGTACCAGTGTATTTATCCCTGTGTTTCCTGTCTCTCTGTACCAGTGTATTTATCCCTGTGTTTCCTGTCTCTCTGTACCAGTGTATTAATCCCTGTGTTTCCTGTCTCTCTGTACCAGTGTATTTATCCCTGTGTTTCCTGTCTCTCTGTACCAGGGTATTTATCCCTGTGTTTCCTGTCTCTCTGTACCAGTGTATTAATCCCTGTGTTTCCTGTCTCTCTGTACCAGTGTATTTATCCCTGTGTTTCCTGTCTCTCTGTACCAGTGTATTTATCCCTGTGTTTCCTGTCTCTCTGTACCAGTGTATTTATCCCTGTGTTTCCTGTCTCTCTGTACCAGTGTATTAATCCCTGTGTTTCCTGTCTCTCTGTACCAGTGTATTTATCCCTGTGTTTCCTGTCTCTATGTACCAGTGTATTTATCCCTGTGTTTCCTGTCTCTCTGTACCAGTGTATTTATCCCTGTGTTTCCTGTCTCTCTGTACCAGTGTATTAATCCCTGTGTTTCCTGTCTCTCTGTACCAGTGTATTTATCCCTGTGTTTCCTGTCTCTCTGTACCAGGGTATTTATCCCTGTGTTTCCTGTCTCTCTGTACCAGTGTATTTATCCCTGTGTTTCCTGTCTCTCTGTACCAGTGTATTTATCCCTGTGTTTCCTGTCTCTCTGTACCAGTGTATTTATCCCTGTGTTTCCTGTCTCTCTGTACCAGTGTATTTATCCCTGTGTTTCCTGTCTCTCTGTACCAGTGTATTTATCCCTGTGTTTCCTGTCTCTCTGTACCAGTGTATTAATCCCTGTGTTTCCTGTCTCTCTGTACCAGTGTATTTATCCCTGTGTTTCCTGTCTCTCTGTACCAGTGTATTTATCCCTGTGTTTCCTGTCTCTCTGTACCAGTGTATTTATCCCTGTGTTTCCTGTCTCTCTGTACCAGTGTATTAATCCCTGTGTTTCCTGTCTCTCTGTACCAGTGTATTTATCCCTGTGTTTCCTGTCTCTCTGTACCAGTGTATTTATCCCTGTGTTTCCTGTCTCTCTGTACCAGTGTATTTATCCCTGTGTTTCCTGTCTCTCTGTACCAGTGTATTAATCCCTGTGTTTCCTGTCTCTCTGTACCAGTGTATTTATCCCTGTGTTTCCTGTCTCTCTGTACCAGGGTATTTATCCCTGTGTTTCCTGTCTCTCTGTACCAGTGTATTTATCCCTGTGTTTCCTGTCTCTCTGTACCAGTGTATTAATCCCTGTGTTTCCTGTCTCTCTGTACCAGTGTATTTATCCCTGTGTTTCCTGTCTCTCTGTACCAGTGTATTTATCCCTGTGTTTCCTGTCTCTCTGTACCAGTGTATTTATCCCTGTGTTTCCTGTCTCTCTGTACCAGTGTATTAATCCCTGTGTTTCCTGTCTCTCTGTACCAGTGTATTTATCCCTGTGTTTCCTGTCTCTCTGTACCAGTGTATTTATCCCTGTGTTTCCTGTCTCTCTGTACCAGTGTATTTATCCCTGTGTTTCCTGTCTCTCTGTACCAGTGTATTTATCCCTGTGTTTCTGTACCCTGTCTCTCTGTACCAGTGTATTTATCCCTGTGTTTCCTGTCTCTCTGTACCAGTGTATGTATCCCTGTGTTTCCTGTCTCTCTGTACCAGTGTATGTATCCCTGTGTTTCCTGTCTCTCTGTACCAGTGTATTTATTCCTGTGTTTCATGTCTCTCTGTACCAGTGTATTTATCCCTGTGTTTCCTGTCTCTCTGTACCAGTCTATTTATCCCTGTGTTTCCTGTCTCTCTGTGCCAGTTTGTCTTGTATGTTCAAGTCAACCAGCGTGTTTTCCTGTACTCCTGCATCTATTCTCTTTTTCTAGTCCTCCATGTTTCTGACACTTGCCTGTTTTCTGGACCCTGTACCCGCCTGCCTGACCTGACCTTGAAACTGCCTGACCTGACCTCGAGCCTGTCTGCCATTCTGTACCTCTGGAACTCTGAAATGGTTCTGACCTTTTGCCTGTCCATGACCATTCTCTTGCCTACCCTTTTTGGATTGTTCAATAAATACCAAGACTCAAACCATTTGCCTCCCTTGTCTACATCTGGGTCTCGCCCTGTGCCCTTATAAAAACAGAACAACGAAGTACAACATGTCCTGAACACAGCTGGAGAGAAGCAGTGAAAGCAATGTGTGGGTGACTAGTAACAGTGAGAGCAGTGTGTGGGTGACTAGTAACAGTGAGAGCAGTGTGTGGGTGACTAGTAACAGTGAGAGCAGTGTGTGGGTGACAAGTAACAGTGAGAGCAATGTGTGGGTGACTAGTAACAGTGAGAGCAGTGTGTGGGTGACTAGTAACAGTGAGAGCAGTGTGTGGGTGACTAGTAAGAGCAGTGTGTGGGTGACTAGTAACAGTGAGAGCAGTGTGGGTGACTAGTAACAGTGAGAGCAGTGTGTGGGTGACTAGTAACTGTGAGAGCAGTGTGTGGGTGACTAACAGTGAGAGCAGTGTGCGTGACAGTGAGAGCAGTGTGGGTGACTAGTAACAGTGAGAGCAGTGTGTCGGTGACTAACAGTGAGAGCAGTGTGTGGGTGACTAGTAACAGTGAGAGCAGTGTGGGTGACTAGTAACAGTGAGAGCAGTGTGTGGGTGACTAACAGTGAGAGCAGTGTGTGGGTGACTAGTAACAGTGAGAGCAGTGTGTGGGTGACTAACAGTGAGAGTAGTGTGGGTGACAGTGAGAGCAGTGTGTCGGTGACTAGTAGCAGTGAGAGCAGTGTGTGGGTGACTAGTAACAGTGAGAGCAGTGTGTGGGTGACTAGTAACAGTGAGAGCAATGTGTGGGTAACTAGTAACAGTGAGAGCAGTGTGTGGGTGACTAGTAACAGTGAGAGCAGTGTGTGGGTGACTAACAGTGAGAGCAGTGTGTGGGTGACTAGTAACAGTGAGAGCAGTGTGTGGGTGACTAGTAACAGTGAGAGCAATGTGTGGGTAACTAGTAACAGTGAGAGCAGTGTGTGGGTGACTAGTAACAGTGAGAGCAGTGTGTGGGTGACTAGTAACAGTGAGAGCAGTGTGTGGGTGACTAGTAACAGTGAGAGCAATGTGTGGGTAACTAGTAACAGTGAGAGCAGTGTGTGGGTGACTAGTAACAGTGAGAGCAGTGTGTGGGTGACTAGTAAGAGCAGTGTGTGGGTGACTAGTAACAGTGAGAGCAGTGTGGGTGACTAGTAACAGTGAGAGCAGTGTGGGTGACTAGTAACAGTGAGAGCAGTGTGTGGGTGACAAGTAACAGTGAGAGCAGTGTGTGGGTGACAAGTAACAGTGAGAGCAGTGTGTGGGTGACTAGTAACAGTGAGAGCAGTGTGTGGGTGACTAACAGTGAGAGCAGTGTGTGGGTGACTAACAGTGAGAGCAGTGTGGGTGACAGTGAGAGCAGTGTGGGTGACTAACAGTGAGAGAAGTGTGTGGGTGACTAGTAACAGTGAGAGCAGTGTGTGGGTGACTAGTAACAGCGAGAGCAGTGTGTGGGTGACTAACAGTGAGAGCAGTGTGTGGGTGACTAACAGTGAGAGCAGTGTGTGGGTGACTAGTAACAGTGAGAGCAGTGTGTGGGTGACTAACAGTGAGAGTAGTGTGGGTGACAGTGAGAGCAGTGTGTCGGTGACTAGTAGCAGTGAGAGAAGTGTGTCGGTGACTAACAGTGAGAGCAGTGTGTGGGTGACTAGTAACAGTGAGAGCAGTGTGTGGGTGACTAGTAACAGTGAGAGCAATGTGTGGGTGACTAGTAACAGTGAGAGCAGTGTGTCGGTGACTAGTAACAGTGAGAGCAGTGTGTGGGTGACTAGTAAGAGCAGTGTGGGTGACTAGTAACAGTGAGAGCAGTGTGGGTGACTAGTAACAGTGAGACAGTGTGGGTGACTAGTAACAGTGAGAGCAGTGTGTGGGTGACTAGTAACAGTGAGAGCAGTGTGTGGGTGACAAGTAACAGTGAGAGCAGTGTGTGGGTGACTAGTAACAGTGAGAGCAGTGTGTGGGTGACTAACAGTGAGAGCAGTGGGTGACTAACTGTGACTGGGTGACAGTGAGAGCAGTGTGGGTGACTAACAGTGAGAGCAGTGTGTGGGTGACTAGTAACAGTGAGAGCAGTGTGTGGGTGACTAGTAACAGTGAGAGCAGTGTGGGTGACTAACAGTGAGAGCAGTGTGTCGGTGAGTAACAGTGAGAGACAGTGTGTGGGTGACTAGTAACAGTGAGAGCAGTGTGTGGGTGACTAGTAACAGTGAGAGCAGTGTGGGTGACTAACAGTGAGAGCAGTGTGTGGGTGACTAGTAACAGTGAGAGCAGTGTGGGTGACTAGTAACAGTGAGAGCAGTGTGGGTGACTAGTAACAGTGAGAGCAGTGTGTCGGTGACTAACAGTGAGAGCAGTGTGTGGGTGACTAGTAACAGTGAGAGCAGTGTGGGTGACTATTAACAGTGAGAGCAGTGTGTCAGTGACTAACAGTGAGAGCAGTGTGGGTGACTAACAGTGAGAGCAGTGTGGGTGACTAGTAACAGTGAGAGCAGTGTGTGGGTGACTAACAGTGAGAGCAGTGTGTGGGTGACTAGTAACAGTGAGAGCAGTGTGTCGGTGACTAGTAAGAGCAGTGTGTGGGTGACTAGTAACAGTGAGAGCAGTGTGTCGGTGACTAGTAAGAGCAGTGTGTGGGTGACTAGTAACAGTGAGAGCAGTGTGTGGGTGACTAGTAACAGTGAGAGCAGCGTGTGGGTGACTAGTAACAGTGAGAGCAGTGTGTAGGTGACTAACAGTGAGATCAGTGTGTGGGTGACTAGTAACAGTGAGATCAGTGTGTGGGTGACTAGTAACAGTGAGAGCAGTGTGGGTGACTAGTAACAGTGAGAGCAGTGTGGGTGACTAACAGTGAGAGCAGTGTCGGTGACTCGTAACAGTGAGAGCAGTGTGGGTGACTAGTAACAGTGAGAGCAGTGTGTGGATGACTAGTAACAGTGAGAGCAGTGTGTGGGTGACTAGTAACAGTGAGAGCAGTGTGGGTGACTAGTAACAGTGAGAGCAGTGTGTCGGTGACTAACAGTGAGAGCAGTGTGTGGGTGACTAACAGTGAGAGCAGTGTGTGGGTGACTAGTAAGAGCAGTGTGTGGGTGACTAGTAAGAGCAGTGTGTGGGTGACTAGTAACAGTGAGAGCAGTGTGTGGGTGACTAGTAACAGTAAGAGCAGTGTGTGGGTGACTAGTAACAGTGAGAGCAGTGTGTAGGTGACTAACAGTGAGATCAGTGTGTGGGTGACTAGTAACAGTGAGATCAGTGTGTGGGTGACTAGTAACAGTGAGAGCAGTGTGGGTGACTAACAGTGAGAGCAGTGTCGGTGACTCGTAACAGTGAGAGCAGTGTGGGTGACTAGTAACAGTGAGAGCAGTTTGTGGGTGACTAGTAACAGTGAAAGCAGTGTGTAGGTGACGCGGCCGAGCTGCCTAGAAACTAGCCAACATAACAGACTCACTCAATGAAAAGTTTTAGCCAAGGAATTTTCATAATAACAAAAGTCAGATAGGTTATTATAGAAACACTATTGTCCTATTGGGAATCCCCATCTAGTTCTTGTCTGCGTCCCAAATGACACTTCCTGTTTCCTGCTTCCTGTCCTACATGTCTTTCACCCTCTTCTTTGTACTGAAACAGGCTATTAGCTTTATATCTATTCATTCTCTAGACAATAACTCCCTCCCACACACACACACACACACACACACACACACACACACACACACACACACACACACACACACACACACACACACACACACACACACACACACACACATACACACACACACACAAAATATAGTTGCTAGAAAAAGTGTGTGAACCCTTTGGAATTACCTGGATTTCTACATAAATTGTTCAAAACTTTTGATCTGATCTTAATCTATGTCACAACAATAGACAGATACAGTGCACTTAATAACACACAAATCATTGTATTTTTCTTGTCTATATTGAAATACATCATTTAAACATTCACAGTGTAGGTTGGAAAAAAGTATGTGAACCCCCTTGGCTAATGACTTCTCCAAAAAACTAATTGGAGTCAAGAGTCGGCTAACCTGGAGTCCAATCAATGAGATGAGATTGGAGATGTTGGTTAGAGCTGCCTTGCTATTCACAAGAAGCATTGCCTGATGTGAACCATTGCCTCGAACAAAATAGATCTCAGTAGAACTAAGACTAAGAATTGTTGACTTGCATGACGCTGGAAAGGGTTACAAAAGTATCTCTAAATGCCTTGATGTTCATCAGTCCACGGTAATACAAAATCGTCTATAAATGGAGAAGGTTCAGCACGGTTTCTACTCTCCCTAGGAGTGGCCGTCCTGCAAAGATGACTGCAAGAGCACAGCGCAGAATGATCAATGAGGTTAAGAAGAATCCTAGAGTGTCTGATAAAAGCTCACAGAAATCTCTGGAACATGCTAACATCTCTGTTGACGTGTCTATGAAACGTAAAACACTAAACAAGAATGGTGTTCATGGGAGGTCACCACGGAAGAAGACACCACAGAGGAAGACACCACGGAAGAAGACACCGCTGTCCAAAAAAAACATTGCTGCACGTCTGAAGTTTGTAAAAGTGCACCTGGATGTTCCACAGTGCTACTGGCAAAGTATTATGTGGACAGATGAAACTACAGTTGAGTTGTTTGGAAGCAACACACAACACTATGTGTGGAGGAAAAAAGTCACAGCGCACCAACATCAAAACCTCATCCCAACTGTAAAGTCTGGTGGAGGGAGCATCATGGTTTGGGGCTGCTTTGCTTCCTCAGGGCCTGGACAACATGATATCATCGACGTGAAAATGAATTCCCATGTTTATCAAGAACATTTTGAGGGAGAATGTCATGCTGTCTGTCCGCTAATTGAAGCTCAACAGAAGTTTGGTGATGCAACGACCGAAAACACAGAAGTAAATCAACAGAATGGCTAACACAGAAGAAAATACTCCCTCTGGAGTTCACACCAAACATTCCAAGAATATAGTTTTGTAAAGAGGAATGGTCCAAAATTCCTCCTGATCGTTGTGCAGGTCTGGTCCACAACTACAGAAAACATTTGGTTAAGGTTATTGCTGCCAAAAGGAGGGTCGACCAGTTATTAAATCCAAGCGTTCACATACTTTTCCCACCCTGCTGTCACAGGGTGGGCGTTCTATGTTTTTGTATTTCTTTGTTTTTGGCCAGGTATGGTTCTCAATCAGGGACAGCCGTCTGTCGTTGTCTCTGATTGAGAACCATACTTAGGTAGCTCTTGCCCACATGGGTTTTGTGGGTAGTTATTTTCTGTTTCGTGTTTTGCACCTGACGGAGCTGTTTCGGTTGTGTCTTTTGTTCCTTGTTGTATTTAGTGTTCAGTTTATTAAAATAATGATGAACACTTACCCACGCTGCACCTTGGTCCTCACCTTCTTCCACCAATGGCCGGTACACCTGCACTGTGAATGTTTACACGGTGTGTTCAATAAAGACATGAAAACGTATAATTATTTGTGTGTTATTAGTTTAAACAGACTGTGATTGTCTATTGTTGAGAAGATTAGATGACATTTTATAACCCATTTATGCAGAAATCCAGGTAATTCCAAGAGGTTCACATACTTTTTCTTGCCACTGTATATAGCCCACACCCATAAATGAGTTTGTGGTTCACAGTCACTGTGTTTTTAATCATGGACCCTGAGTATTAGCCATTAGGGAGAGGGACGGTGAGCGAAAACACACACACAGTCTCACAATGTAACTAATATAGCCATTATTGGAGGTGAGGCTGCTAATACACTTTTCCTATTAGGCAGGGGTGGAGGGTAGGGGGACACATATTAGGACATTTGTATGCAGGGGGTGGGCGCCGAGACACTGGGAGAGAGAGAGAAAAATTTTCAGACCACCGAGAAAGAGAGAGAGAGAGAGAGAGAGAAAGAGAGAGAGAGGGAGAGAGAGAGAGAAAAATTGAAAGAGAAATAGAGAGAAATTGAGAGACAGAGAGAAAAGAGAGAGAGAGAGAAAGAGAGAGAGAGAGAGAGAGAGAGAGAGAGAGAGAGAGAGAGAGAGAGAGAGAGAGAGAGAGAGAGAGAGAAGAGACAGAGAGAGAGAGAGAGAGAGAGAGAGAGAGAGAGAGAGAGAGACAGAGAGAGAGAGAGAGAGAGAGAGAGAGAGAGAGAGAGAGAGAGAGAGAGAGAGAGAGAGAGAGAGAGAGAGAGAGAGAGAGACAGAGAGAGAGAGAGAGAGAGAGAGAGAGAGAGAGAGAGAGAGAGAGAGAGAGAGAGAGAAATTGAAAGACAGAGAGAGCAGGATTATGTCTGTTACATCCACTGACATAATAACACCAGACCCCAGAGGCTGTTGGTCTGGTGGCTACCCTCTCTCAATTCAATTTAAGGGCATTATTGGCATGGGGAAACATACGTTAACATTGCCAAAGCAAGTGAAGGACATAATAAACCAAGTGAAATAAAACAATAAAATTTAACAGTATACATTATACTCACAAAAGATTAAAATGTCATATGTGCAAATACTTAAAGTACAAACGGGAAAATAAATAAGCATAAATATGGGTTGTATTTACAATGGTGTTTGTTCTTCACTGGTTGCCCTTTTCTGCCTACGGTGGCATCTCTCAATAGCAAGGCTATGCTCACTGAGTCTGTACATAGACTCCAACACTCTACTCAGCAAACTGGATGTAGTCTATCACAGTGCCATCCGTTTTGTCACCAAAGCCCCATATACTACCCACCACTGCGACCTGTACGCTCTCGTTGGCTGGCCCTCGCTTCATACTCGTCGCCAAACCCACTGGCTACAGGTCATCTACAAGTCTCTGCTAGGTAAAGCCCCTCCCTATCTCAGCTCGCTGGTCACCATAGCAGAACCCACTCGTAGCACGCGCTCCAGCAGGTCTATCTCACTGGTCACCCCCAAAGCCAATTCCTCTTTGGTCGCCTTTCCTTCCAGTTCTTTGCTGCCACTGACTGGAACGAACTGCAAAAATCTCTGAAGCTGGAGACTCATATCTCCCTCACTAGCTATAAGAACCAGCTGTCAGAGCAGCTCACAGATCACTGCACCTGTACATAGCCCATCTGTATACAGCCCATCTATCTACCTCATCCCATACTGTATTTATTTATTTAGCTCCTTTTGCACCACAGTATCTCTACTTGCACATCCATCTTCTGCACATCTACCATTCCAGTGTTTAATTGCCATATTTTAATTACTTCGCCACTATGGCCTATTTATTGCCTTAACTCCCTTATCTCACCTCATTTGCACTCACTGTATATAGACTTTGTTTTCTTATTTTTCTACTGTATTATTGACTGTATGTTTTGTTTATTCCATGTGTAACTCTGTGTTGTTGTCTGTTCACACTGCTATGCTTTATCTTGGCCAGGTCACAGTTGTAGATGAGAACTTGTTCTCAACTAGCCTACCTGGTTAAATAAAGGTGAAATAAAAAAATAGACAAAGCTTTCCTTAATTCTGGATCAGTCACAGTGGTCAGGTATTCTGCCACTATGAACTCTCTGTTTAGGGTCAAAAAGCATTCTAGATTGCTCTGTTTTTTTTTTGTTAAATCTTTCCAATGTGTCAAGTAATTGTATTTTTGTTTTCTCATGATTTGGTTGGGTCTAATTGTGTTGCTGTCCTGGGGCTCTGTGGGGTCTGTTAGTGTTTGTGAACAGAGCCCCAGGACCAGCTTGCTTAGGGGACTCTTCTCCAGGTTCATCTCTCTGTAACTGATGGCTTTGTTATGGAAGGTTTGGGAATCGCTTCCTTTTAGGTGGTTATAGAATTTAACGGCTCTTTGACGAATTTTGATAATTAGCGGGTATCGGCTAAATTCTGCCAGAGCAACAGCGGCCTCATCCTGTCATCATCCTCATCCTCGTCCATCCTCTCAACCTGTCATTTGTGTCATTACATCATCTCATCCGAGACCCAGGTTCGTAACCGGGTCCTGTCATTACACAGGTGAAGACACTATAGAGAAGGATTATATAAGGAGACAGGGTTACTATAGAGAAGGATAATATAAGGAGAAAGGGTTACTATGGAGAAAGATAATATAAGGAGACAGGGTTACTATGGAGAAAGATAATATAAGGAGACACGGTTACTGTAATGGTTTTCTTGTGGGGAAAGAGAGGCGGACCAAAATGCAGCGTGGTTAGTTTTGTGCATCTTTAATAAAGATGAAAGTACTACAATCTACAAAACAAGAAATGTGCAAAAACCAAAACAGTCCTATCTGGTGCCACAAAGACAGGAACAATCACCCACAAAACCCAACACAAAACAGGCTACCTAAATATGGTTCCCAATCAGAGACAATGACTAACATCTGCCTCTGATTGAGAACCATATCAGGCCTAACATAGAAATGGACAAACCAGACACACAACATAGAATGCCCACCCAGCTCACGTCCTGACCAACACGAAAACAAGGAAAACACACACGAACGATGGTCAGAACGTGACAGTTACTATAGAGAAGGATAAATCAAGGAGTCAGGGTTACTATAGAGAAGGATAAATCAAGGAGACAGGGTTACTATAGAGAAGGATTATATAAGGAGTCAGGGTTACTATAGAGAAGGATTATATAAGGAGTCAGGGTTACTATAGAAAGGATTATATAAGGAGACAGGGTTACTATAGAAAGGATTATATAAGGAGACAGGGTTACTATAGAGAAGGATTATATAAGGAGTCAGGGTTACTATAGAAACGGATTATATAAGGAGTCAGGGTTACTATAGAGAAGGATTAAATAAGGAGACAGGGTTACTATAAGGATTATATAAGGACAGGGTTACTATAGAGAAGGATTATATAAGGAGTCAGGGTTACTATAGAAACGGATTATATAAGGAGACAGGGTTACTATAGAGAAGGATAAATCAAGGAGTTACTATAGAGAAGGATAATATCAGGGTTACTATAGAGAAGGATTATATAGGAGAAGGGATAAATATAAGGAGACAGGGTTACTATAGAGAAGGATTATATAAGGAGTCAGGGTTACTATAGAGAAGGATTATATAAGGAGACAGGGTTACTATAGAAGATAATATAAGGAGACAGGGTTACTATAGAGAAGGATTATATAAGGAGTCAGGGTTACTATAGATTATATAAGGAAGGACTATAGAGAAGGATATAAGGAGACAGGGTTACTATAGAGAAGGATTAATATTAGGGTTACTATAGGAAGATAAGGAGGGTTACTATAGAGAAGGATTATATAAGGAGTCAGGGTTACTATAGAGAAGAAACGGATTATATAAGGAGACAGGGTTACTATAGAGAAGGATTATATAAGGAGTCAGGGTTACTATAGAGAAGGATTATATAAGGAGTCAGGGTTACTATAGAAACGGATTATATAAGGAGACAGGGTTACTATAGAGAAGGATTATATAAGGAGACAGGGTTACTATAGAGAAGGATTATATAAGGAGACAGAGTTACTATAGAAACGGATTATATAAGGAGACAGGGGTACTATAGAGAAGGATTATATAAGATTATATAAGGAGTCAGGGTTACTATAGAGAAGGATTATATAAGGAGACAGGGTTACTATAGAGAAGGATAAATCAAGGAGTCAGGGTTACTATAGAAACGGATTATATAAGGAGACAGGGTTACTATAGAGAAGGAAAAATCAAGGAGATTATATCAGGGTTACTATAGAGAAGGATTATATAAGGAGTCAGGGTTACTATAGAGAAGGATTATATAAGGAGTCAGGGTTACTATAGAGAAGGATTATATAAGGAGTCAGGGTTACTATAGAGAAGGATTATATAAGGAGTCAGGGTTACTATAAAGAAGGATAAATAAGGAGACAGGGTTACTATAGAGAAGGATTATATAAGGAGTCAGGGTTACTATAGAGAAGGATTATATAAGGAGTCAGGGTTACTATAGAGAAGGATTATATAAGGAGTCAGTGTTACTATAGAGAAGGATAAATCAAGGAGTCAGGGTTACTATAGAGAAGGATTATATAAGGAGTCAGGGTTACTATAGAGAAGGATAAATCAAGGAGTCAGGGTTACTATAGAGAAGGATAATATAAGGAGTCAGGGTTACTATAGAGAAGGATTATATAAGGAGTCAGGGTTACTATAGAGAAGGATAATATAAGGAGTCAGGGTTACTATAGAGAAGGATTATATAAGGAGACAGGGTTACTATAGAGAAGGAAAAATCAAGGAGTCAGGGTTACTATAGAGAAGGATTATATAAGGAGTCAGGGTTACTATAGAGAAGGATTATATAAGGAGTCAGGGTTACTATAGAGAAGGATTATATAAGGAGTCAGGGTTACTATAAAGAAGGAAAATCAAGGAGACAGGGTTACTATAGAGAAGGATTATATAAGGAGTCAGGGTTACTATAGAGAAGGATTATATAAGGAGTCAGGGTTACTATAGAGAAGGATTATATAAGGAGTCAGGGTTACTATAGAGAAGGATAAATCAAGGAGTCAGGGTTACTATAGAGAAGGATTATATAAGGAGTCAGGGTTACTATAGAGAAGGATAAATCAAGGAGACAGGGTTACTATAGAGAAGGATAAATCAAGGAGACAGGGTTACTATAGAGAAGGATTATATAAGGAGTCAGGGTTACTATAGAGAAGGATTATATTAGGAGTCAGGGTTACTATAGAGAAGGATTATATAAGGAGTCAGGGTTACTATAAAGAAGGAAAATCAAGGAGACAGGGTTACTATAGAGAAGGTTACTTATATAAGGAGTCAGGGTTACTATAGAGAAGGATTATATAAGGAGTCAGGGTTACTATAGAGAAGGATTATATAAGGAGTCAGGGTTACTATAGAGAAGGATAAATCAAGGAGTCAGGGTTACTATAGAGAAGGATTATATAAGGAGTCAGGGTTACTATAGAGAAGGATAAATCAAGGAGACAGGGTTACTATAGAGAAGGATAAATCAAGGAGACAGGGTTACTATAGAGAAGGATTATATAAGGAGTCAGGGTTACTATAGAGAAGGATTATATAAGGAGTCAGGGTTACTATAGAAACGGATTATATAAGGAGACAGGGTTACTATAGAGAAGGATTAAATAAGGAGTCAGGGTTACTATAGAGAAGGATTATATAAGGAGTCAGGGTTACTATAGAAACGGATTATATAAGGAGACAGGGTTACTATAGAGAAGGATTATATAAGGAGACAGGGTTACTATAGAGAAGGATTATATAAGGAGTCAGGGTTACTATAGAGAAGGATAATATAAGGAGTCAGGGTTACTATAGAGAAGGATTATATAAGGAGTCAGGGTTACTATAGAGAAGGATAATATAAGGAGTCAGGGTTACTATAGAGAAGGATTATATAAGGAGACAGGGTTACTATAGAGAAGGATTATATAAGGAGTCAGGGTTACTATAGAGAAGGATTATATAAGGAGTCAGGGTTACTATAGAGAAGGATTATATAAGGAGTCAGTGTTACTATAGAGAAGGATAAATCAAGGAGTCAGGGTTACTATAGAGAAGGATTATATAAGGAGTCAGGGTTACTATAGAGAAGGATAAATCAAGGAGTCAGGGTTACTATAGAGAAGGATAATATAAGGAGTCAGGGTTACTATAGAGAAGGATTATATAAGGAGTCAGGGTTACTATAGAGAAGGATAATATAAGGAGTCAGGGTTACTATAGAGAAGGATTATATAAGGAGACAGGGTTACTATAGAGAAGGAAAATCAAGGAGTCAGGGTTACTATAGAGAAGGATTATATAAGGAGTCAGGGTTACTATAGAGAAGGATTATATAAGGAGTCAGGGTTACTATAGAGAAGGATTATATAAGGAGTCAGGGTTACTATAAAGAAGGAAAATCAAGGAGACAGGGTTACTATAGAGAAGGATTATATAAGGAGTCAGGGTTACTATAGAGAAGGATTATATAAGGAGTCAGGGTTACTATAGAGAAGGATTATATAAGGAGTCAGGGTTACTATAGAGAAGGATAAATCAAGGAGTCAGGGTTACTATAGAGAAGGATTATATAAGGAGTCAGGGTTACTATAGAGAAGGATAAATCAAGGAGTCAGGGTTACTATAGAGAAGGATTATATAAGGAGTCAGGGTTACTATAGAGAAGGATAAATCAAGGAGACAGGGTTACTATAGAGAAGGATAAATCAAGGAGACAGGGTTACTATAGAGAAGGATTATATAAGGAGTCAGGGTTACTATAGAGAAGGATTATATAAGGAGTCAGGGTTACTATAGAAACGGATTATATAAGGAGACAGGGTTACTATAGAGAAGGGATTAAATAAGGAGTCAGGGTTACTATAGAGAAGGATTATATAAGGAGTCAGGGTTACTATAGAAACGGATTATATAAGGAGACAGGGTTACTATAGAGAAGGATTATATAAGGAGACAGGGTTACTATAGAGAAGGATTATATAAGGAGTCAGGGTTACTATAGAGAAGGATAATATAAGGAGTCAGGGTTACTATAGAGAAGGATTATATAAGGAGGTTACAGTTACAGGGTTACTATAGAGAAGGATAATATAAGGAGTCAGGGTTACTATAGAGAAGGATTATATAAGGAGACAGGGTTACTATAGAGAAGGATTATATAAGGAGTCAGGGTTACTATAGAGAAGGATTATATAAGGAGTCAGGGTTACTATAGAAACGGATTATATAAGGAGACAGGGTTACTATAGAGAAGGATTATATAAGGAGTCAGGGTTACTATAGAGAAGGATTATATAAGGAGTCAGGGTTACTATAGAAACGGATTATATAAGGAGACAGGGTTACTATAGAGAAGGATAAATCAAATCTTAAGTAGAAAATGTACAGGGTTACTTGGTTGGGTTACTATAGAGAATGATTATCCCTCTCCCTCCCTCCCTCCCTATATAAGGAGACCTCCCTCCCTATATCCCTCCCTCCCTCCCTCCCTCCCTCCCTCCCTCCCTATATCCCTACTATAGAGAAGGATCCCTCCCTACCCTAGAGAAGGATTATATCCCTCCCTCCCTTATATCCCTCCCTCCATTTAGCATTTGGTGTAAAGATAAGAAAAGCTATAGAAAAAATGAACCTTCAATTTTATTTCAATTCAGGGTTAAAACAAGATTATTAACAGCCTGCCTAAGGAGTCACTGCAGCAACAGACTGAAAACCACAGAAGGATTATATCAAGGAGCAGGGTTACACACACACACACACACACACACACACACATACACACACAGGGTTACACACACAGGACACACACACACACACACACACAGGATTACACACACACACACACACACACACACACACACACACACAGAACACACACACACACACACACAGGACACCTCCCTGTACTGCAGAGACAGACTGAACCCCCCCCCACACACACACGCGCGATTATACACCAACCGCCTCCCTGTACTGCAGAGACAGACAAACCCCCACACACACACCAACCGCCTCCCTGTACTGCAGAGACAGACTGGAACCCCCACACACACACCAACCGCCTCCCTGTACTGCAGAGACAGACTGAAACCCCCACACACACACACCAACCGCCTCCCTGTACTGCAGAGACAGACTGGAACCCCCACACACACACCAACCTCCCTCTCTCCCCTCCCTGTACTGCAGAGACAGACTGGAACCCCCACACACACACCAACCGCCTCCCTGTACTGCAGAGACAGACTGAACCCCCACACACACACCAACCGCCTCCCTGTACTGCAGAGACAGACTGGAACCCCACACACACACCAACCGCCTCCCTGTACTGCAGAGACAGACTGGAACCCCCACACACACACCAACCGCCTCCCTGTACTGCAGAGACAGACAAACCCCCACACACACACCAACCGCCTCCCTGTACTGCAGAGACAGACTGGAACCCCCACACACACACCAACCGCCTCCCTGTACTGCAGAGACAGACTGGAACCCCCACACACACACCAACCGCCTCCCTGTACTGCAGAGACAGACTGGAACCCCCACACACACACCAACCGCCTCCCTGTACTGCAGAGACAGACTGGAACCCCCCACACACACACCAACCGCCTCCCTGTACTGCAGAGACAGACTGGAACCCCCACACACACACCAACCACCTCCCTGTACTGCAGAGACAGACTGGAACCCCCACACACACACCAACCGCCTCCCTGTACTGCAGAGACAGACTGGAACCCCCACACACACACCAACCGCCTCCCTGTACTGCAGAGACAGACTGGAACCCCCACACACACACCAACCGCCTCCCTGTACTGCAGAGACAGACTGGAACCCCACACACACACCAACCGCCTCCCTGTACTGCAGAGACAGACTGGAACCCCCACACACACACCAACCGCCTCCCTGTACTGCAGAGACAGACTGGAACCCCACACACACACCAACCGCCTCCCAGTACTGCAGAGACAGACTGGAACCCCCACACACACACCAACCGCCTCCCTGTACTGCAGAGACAGACTGAAACCCACACACACACCAACCGCCTCCCTGTACTGCAGAGACAGACTGAAACCCCCACACACACACCAACCGCCTCCCTGTACTGCAGAGACAGACTGGAACCCACACACACACACCAACCGCCTCCCTGTACTGCAGAGACAGACTGTAACCCCCACAGCACACACCAACCGCCTCCCTGTACTGCAGAGACAGACAAACCCCCACACACACACCAACCGCCTCCCTGTACTGCAGAGACAGACTGTCTCTTCCCACACACACTGGCCAACCGCCTCCCTGTACTGCAGAGACAGACTGTAACCCCTGTAAACACACACACCAACCGCCTCCCTGTACTGCAGAGACAGACAAACCCCCACACACACACCAACCGCCTCCCTGTACTGCAGAGACAGACTGGAACATCTCACACATCACACACCAACCGCCTCCCTGTACTCAGAGACAGACTGCAACATCTCACACACACACCAACCGCCTCCCTGTACTGCAGAGACAGACAAACCCCCACACACACCAACCGCCTCCCTGTACTGCAGAGACAAATCTGTAACCCCCACACACACACCAACCGCCTCCCTGTACTGCAGAGACAGACTGGAATGAATCATCAGTCGGAGTTCAGTGAAAAAGTCAAACCAGGTGGAACAGCACTTATATACAGTACAGGCAAACCCACTGACACACACACAGACACTCTCACACTCACACACACAGACACTCTCACACTCACACACACACACACATCTCATTGTTGTCTCACCCATACACACACACACTCACGCACACACACACACACACACACATGCGCGCAAACCCAATGATCCCAGTGGATTATATTGTTTATTCGTACAGTAGCATATCATAGTCTCTTCCATTAGACTGAGCAGCTGGCTCTTGTTAAAGTCCTTCTAAATCCTGTGTGGAATCTAACTCACACAGTTGGTGGTACAAGGCAAGACGGTTAACAAACAAATGCAAAGGATTAGACTGTAAATAGCTTCTCACTGTAGTAGGCTGCATCTCACTGTACCATCACACCTCCTCCTCCATGCATAGGATTAGACTGTAAATAGCATTTAGGGGGTCGCATCTCACTGTAAAAGTACCATGTGACATCCAATCAAGCGGGACAACATTTATTTGGCAAGACATCTCACTGTAGTAGACAGCATCTCACTTTGGTAGACAGCATCTCACTGGAGTAAACTGTAGGATACATCTCACTGTAGTAGACAGCATCTCACTGTAGTAGACAGCATCTCACTGGAGTAAACTGTAGGATACATCTCACTGTAGTAGACAGCATCTCACTGTAGTAGACAGCATCTCACTGGAGTAAACTGTAGGATACATCTCACTGTAGTAGACAGCATCTCACTGTAGTAGACAGCATCTCACTGGAGTAAACTGTAGGATACATCTCACTGTAGTAGACAGCATCTCACTGTAGTAGACAGCATCTCACTGGAGTAAACTGTAGGATACATCTCACTGTAGTAGACAGCATCTCACTGTAGTAGACAGCATCTCACTGGAGTAGACTGTAGGATACATCTCACTGTAGTAGACAGCATCTCACTGTAGTAGACAGCATCTCACTGGAGTAAACTGTAGGATACATCTCACTGTAGTAGACAGCATCTCACTGGAGTAGACTGTAGGATACATCTCACTGTAGTAGGATACATCTCACTGTAGTAGGATACATCTCACTGTAGTAGGATACATCTCACTGTAGTAGGATACATCTCATTGTAGTAGACAGCATCTCACTGGAGTAGACTGTAGGATACATCTCACTGTAGTAGGATACATCTCACTGTAGTAGACAGCATCTCACTGGAGTAAACTGTAGGATACATCTCACTGTAGTAGACAGCATCTCACTGGAGTAGACTGTAGGATACATCTCACTGTAGTAGGATACATCTCACTGTAGTAGACAGCATCTCACTGGAGTAAACTGTAGGATACATCTCACTGTAGTAGACAGCATCTCACTGTAGTAGACTGTAGGATCAATCTCACTGCAGTAGACTACATCTCACTGTAGTGGGCTACATCTCACTCTAGTAGACTGTAGGACACATCTCACTGAAGTAGACTACATCTCACTGTAGTAGGCTGTAGGATACATCTCACTGTAGTAGGCTGTAGGATACATCTCACTGTAGTAGACTGTAGGATCAATCTCACTGTAGTAGACTACATCTCACTGTAGTGGGCTACATCTCACATCTAGTAGACTGTAGGACACATCTCACTGAAGTAGACTACATCTCCCTGTAGTAGACTGTAGGATACATCTCACTGTAGTAGACTGTAGGATCAATCTCACTGTAGTGGGCTACATCTCACTGTAGTAGTCTGTAGGATACATCTCTCTGTAGTAGGCTGTAGGATACATCTCTCTGTAGTAGGCTGTAGGATACATCTCACTGTAGTAGACTGTAGGATACATCTCACTGTAGTAGGTGGTGTTTCGGATAATGTGTTTGTTTCCTGTTAATTTAACTATCCTCGATATAGATTGTGTCATACATTTATTGGGGCGGCATGTGGCCTAATGGTTAGAGTGTTGGACTCGTAATCGAGAAGTTGCTGGATCAAATCCCTAAGCTGTCAAGGTAAACAAATCTGTCGTTCTGCCCCCCGGCAGTTTACCCCACCGTTCCTAGGCTTTCATTGAAAATAAGAATTTGTTCTTACCTGATTTGCATAGTTAAATAAAGATAACATTGATATGTTGTTCACTTGGGCCCACTGCTGTTGTGATCTGTTCACATCTATTTGTTTGTATTGGCGGTGACGTCAGTATTTTAAAGCCAAAACTGCTATTCGCTATTTCTGTTTGCATGAATAATTAGGCCTACTGCTTTCAGCATTTAGTTGACGTTATTATGGTAGGACGGCTGTGTGTACGGCTGCATTCACATAGGCTGCTAGTGAATTACTCTAGTTATCTTGTAGCCTGTATTCACTACCCAAAAGGCCTGGCTTTAGTGTGCATGGAACTGTCCATCTGTGCTCAATCATTCATTTCGAATATGAGAAAAATACACCATTAATCATTGGCGGGTGGTAATGTTAGTTTGCCAGCTGAGATGGTAACGTAGCTCGCTGGCTAACGTTAATAAGTGTGTAATAATGTGTAATAATTTGAGTTATTGAAAGATACGTGCAACTATAATTTGTTTCTTATGAACTATATGTGCATAACTATTCTGAACACAGCTCTAAGTTGCAAGTTCAAAGTTCAAAATGTCCCAGTCAGTAACACAGGTTGTTTACCTCTAGTTTTTTTGCGTGGCGTGATGACACAGGCGCCATAGAACGTTCCGTCAGTGACATACTTCTCATGTCCTCTCTCCTCAAAACCCATTGGATGAGAAAGCCAGAGGTCCTTACCTTTGACCTTTTCCTCCAATGGGATTTTGAGGAGGCGAGAAAAGAAGAGGTGAGGAGTACACTTTGTCAGACCCCCATCCCCCTTTGAAGAACTACTTAAGTCATTTTTTGGGGAGTATCTGTACTTAACTATTTCTATTTTTGACAACTTTTACTTTTACTTCACTACATTCCTAAAATTATGTACTTTTTAACGTACATTTTTCCTGACACCCAAAAGTACTTTTAAGTTTAGAAATCCTTGGCAGGACAGAATTATTGTCCAATTCAGGCACTTGTCAATATAATGCGTTTTCCTCCTTATTGCCTCTGATCTGGGGGACAAATACTGTGTTTGTAAATAATATCCGAGTGCTGGGAGTATACCCCTGGCTGTCCTTCATTAGTTCGATGTTTTAGGATTTAATTTTCATTGCGCCATCTGGTTTGCTTAATACTAAGGAATCACATTAACTTTTACTTTCACTCAAGTATGACGATTGAAGTACATTTACTACCGCTGTACTTAAGTACATTTAAAAACACATACTTTTATACATTTATTCAAGTACTATTTTACTGGTTGACTTTTACTATTACTTGAGTCATTTTCTATTAATTAATAAGGGAGATGGAGAGGGAGACAGGTTGGTGGGGATAGAAGAGTGGCAGGGAGAGGGAGACAGGTAGGTGGGGATAGAAGAGTGGTTGGTGGGGATAGGGAGAGGGAGAGGGAGACAGGTTGGTGGGGATAGAAGAGTTGCATAGAGAGGGAGACAGGTTGGTGGGGATAGAAGAGTGGCAGGGAGAGGGAGACAGGTTGGTGGGGAAAGAAGAGTGGCAGGAGAGGGAGACAGGTTGGTGGGGGGGAGAGGGAGACAGGTTGGTGGGGATAGAAGAGTGGCAGGGAGAGGGAGACAGGTTGGTGGGGGAAAGAAGAGTGGCAGGGAGAGAGGGAGACAGGTTGGTGGGGATAGAAGAGTGGCAGGTTGGTTTTGGGAGAGGAAGACAGGTTGGTGGGGGAAGAAGAGTGGCAGGGAGACAGGTTGGTGGGGATGGGGAGAGAAGAGTGGCAGGGAGACAGGTTGGTGGGGGGGAGAGAAGAGTGGCAGGGAGAGGGAGACAGGTTGGTGGGGGGGAAGAAGATTGTGGGGAGAGAGAGGGAGACAGGTTGGTGGGGAAAGAAGAGTGTCAGGGAGACAGGTTGGTGGGGATAGAAGAGTGTCAGGGAGAGGGAGACAGGTTGGTGGGGAGAGAAGAGAGGCAGGGAGAGACAGGTTGGTGGGGAGAGAAGTGAGGCAGGGAGACAGGTTGGTGGGGAGAGAAGAGAGGCAGGGAGACAGGTTGGTGGGGAGGGAAGAGAGGCAGGGAGACAGGTTGGTGGGGAGAGAAGAGAGGCAGGGAGACAGGTTGGTGGGGAGAGAAGAGAGGCAGGGAGACAGGTTGGTGGGGAGAGAAGAGAGGCAGGGAGACAGGTTGGTGGGGATAGAAGAGAGGCAGGGAGACAGGTTGGTGGGGAGTGAAGAGAGGCAGGGAGACAGGTTGGTGGGGAGGGAAGAGAGGCAGGGAGACAGGTTGGTGGGGAGAGAAGAGAGGCAGGGGAGACAGGTTGGTGGGGGAGAGAAGAGAGGCAGGGAGAGGGAGACAGGTTGGTGGGGAGAGAAGAGAGGCAGGGAGAGGGAGACAGGTTGGTGGGAATAGAAGAGTCTTATCTTTACTCTTTAAGTATGACGATTGGGTACTTTTTCTACCACTGGTAGTATACCATGTACTGCTGAAATACCCCGGGGTTACATGCAGTATAACAACATTTTCCACGTATTATCTACATTTCAATGATACACACTGTAAGCTGATGAATGAAGCAGAGTAACAGGTGATACTATATCAGCTGGATAAAGGGGATGGTGAACAGTGTAGTAGACATGGCAAGCAGCGCTATGCAACATTTTGTTTGTTTTTTTACCAATATCCAACTGCTTTACAGAAACCCCTTGCTTCTGATGATTTGTTCTGTGTATAATGACATATTCCTCAAACTACTCACAACCTGCCATTGGAAACATATTCATTTTATTTGTTTTAACAATTGTCTATATCACGTTATAGTCAAACACTTTATGGGGAAATAATATTTCCCATTGACTATTTGTTCCATTCAAGACTTTAAAAAAATAAAAATAATTGTGTACCTGCTTATGTTTTATATTTAATGGTGAATAAACTGATTAAATGTCATTATCTCCTGTATTGGCGACTAAATTACAGGTTTTGTTCAATTGCTAACATGCGTAGGTCAGAAACTGAAGTCACGTTGTCAAAACTCTTCACCACAGTCGGCGAAACAGAAGTGTACATGGACCAGACTGTGAATCGTTTTCTCATTGCTTTCACACACAAAATTCATCCAATGAGCACATTCTCCCTGAAATCCATCAACTCTTTTTTTTTCACCACCTGCAAAACTCTATATTTGCAGCACGTTTTCAAATGATTACACACTTGTTTCTAAAACTGTTATGAAAAACACGTTCAAAACAGAATGATGGTAAATGTCATGCATTTCTGCAGTAACCAGATTGGAACGTGTAGAAAATCTCAGCAGAATATTTAATCATTCCAAACACAGCTGAAGCCTACCCAAGTGTCCTGTTTTTAGTCTCATTACCAAACAAAAGACAAAAGAGGACGGCTTCGGGTATGATTTAGTTTGGAAACATGGACCAAGGAAGACAGGTTGGTGGGGATAGAAGAGTGTCAGGGAGAGGAAGACAGGTTGGTGGGGATAGAAGAGTGGCAGGGAGACAGATTGGTGGGGATAGAAGAGTGGCATAGGGGGAGACAGGTTGGTGGGGAAGAAGAGTGTCAGGGAGAGGGAGACAGGTTGGTGGGGGAAGAAGAGTGGCAGGGAGAGGGAGACAGGTTGGTGGGGAAGAAGAGTGGCAGGGAGAGGGAGACAGGTTGGTGGGGGAAAGAAGAGTGGCAGGGAGAGGGAGACAGGTTGGTGGGGATAGAAGAGTGTCAGGGAGAGGGAGACAGGTTGGTGGGGATAGAAGAGTGGCAGGGAGAGGAAGACAGGTTGGTGGGGATAGAAGAGTGTCAGGGAGAGGGAGACAGGATTGGTGGGGATAGAAGAGTGGCAGGGAGACAGATTGGTGGGGATAGAAGAGTGGCATAGAGAGGGAGACAGGTTGGTGGGGAAAGAAGAGTGGCAGGGAGAGGGAGACAGGTTGGTGGGGATAGAAGAGTGGCAGGGAGAGGAAGACAGGTTGGTGGGGATAGAAGAGTGGCAGGGAGAGGGAGACAGGTTGGTGGGGGAAGAAGAGTGGCAGGGAGAGGGAGACAGGTTGGTGGGGATAGAAGAGTGTCAGGGAGAGGGAGACAGGTTGGTGGGGATAGAAGAGTGGCAGGGAGAGGAAGACAGGTTGGTGGGGATAGAAGAGTGGCAGGGAGAGGGAGACAGGTTGGTGGGGGAAGAAGAGTGTCAGGGAGAGGGAGACAGGTTGGTGGGGGGAGAGAAGAGTGTCAGGGAGAGGGAGACAGGTTGGTGGGGGAAAGAAGAGTGGCAGGGAGAGGAAGACAGGTTGGTGGGGATAGAAGAGTGGCAGGGAGAGGGAGACAGGTTGGTGGGGGAAGAAGAGTGTCAGGGAGAGGGAGACAGGTTGGTGGGGAGAGAAGAGTGTCAGGGAGAGGGAGACAGGTTGGTGGGGAAAGAAGAGTGGCAGGGAGAGGGGAGAACATGTTGGAGGGGAGAGGAAGACCAAGAGAGGTGGTCTCTGATGAGATAAGGGCAAACAATTATTGACCATGTTGTAAACCATGGTCTCTTGGAGAGAGGACAGGTTTAAGGCTGCAACCAAAGTTCCACAGTTGCATCAATAGTACGTAACAACAGGTGAGATGTGCTTCCTTCCAATGGATTGAACTACATATTACAGTACAATGCAGTATGTTCAAATTTTTACATTTTGAAATATATTGATTGTTTTGTGTTTGTCAGGAGGATCCAAAGGTTGAGGGAGGTTGGGGGAGGTTGAGGGAGGTTGGGAGGTTGGGGGAGGTTGAGGGAGGTTGAGGGAGGTTGGGGGAGGTTGAGGGAGGTTGAGGGAGGTTGAGGGAGGTTGAGGGAGGTTGGGGGAGGTTGGGGGAGGGGCAGTACACTATCAGATGTGAGGAATTTGCCATTGTTGACATGGTAATTGGCAACAATGCAATACAACTGCAGGAAGTAAGGACAGAGTGCTGGCAGACAATATCATTTTTGTGAATGTGACTACGGTCAGCACCACGACAGTTACCAGAGTCCTCGGGAAACATAAAACAAGGATGAGGCAGTTGTACAGTTGTACCCTTTCAGAGAAACGGTGAATGTGTGAATGAACTCCGGTATCAATATGTCCATGTAAGGTGTCTGTTCAATAACCCAACCGGGTTAACATACACCGCCATGCATAATGTAAAGTACTGTGAAACTGTGGATTCACTGTATTTTAGAGAGTAATGGCAAACTGCACATACATTCATCTTTGTGGATGAAGCTGTATTTCATCCTGGTAAAAACATAGAGAGGAACCAGAGATGTCCCAGACCAGAGAGGAGCTAACATCACAATGTGTGTAGCACAGTCCAACGATGGTATGCTGTTACACAAACAACTCATAGGCCACTACAATACAGAGAGGCTCATTTATTTCCTGGACGAATCTGCATAATCGACATGTGCCAGCAGAGGAGAGAGGGGCAAGAAACTCATCCTACCGGGTTGTTGTGTGGGATTACGTGGCCTTCCACCACTCTGATTCGTTGTTGTGTGGGATCACGTGGCCATCCTCCACTCTGCGTTAGTTGTTGTGTGGGATCACGTGGCCTTCCACCACTCTGCCTTCGTTGTTGTGTGGGATCACGTGGCCTTCCACCACTCTGCCTTCGTTGTTGTGTGGGATCATGGCCATCCTCCACTCTGCCTTCGTTGTTGTGTGGGATCACGTGGCCTTCCACCACTCTGCCTTCGTTGTTGTGTGGGACAGAGTGGCCTTCCACCACTCTGCCTTTTTGTGAATGTGATCACGTGGCCTTCCACCACTCTGCCTTCGTTGTTGTGTGGGATCACGTGGCCTTACCACAAGGATGAGGCGTTGTTGTGTTGATAACGTGGCCTTCCTCCACTCTGCCTTCGTTGTTGAATGGGATAATGACCTTCCACCACTCTGCTGCTCTGCCTTCGTTGTTGTGTGGGATCACGTGACCTTCCACCACTCTGCAGCACTGCCTTCGTTGTTGTGTGGGATAAATGTGTCCTTCCTCCACTCTGCCTTCGTTTTTATGGGATAACGTGACCTTCCACCACTCTGCTGCTCTGCCATCGTTGTTTGTGGATCACGTGACCTTCCACCACTCTTCATGCCTTCGTTGTTTGTGGGAAAACGTGGCCTTCCTCCACACTGCCTTCGTTGTTGAGGGATCATGATGTCACTCTGCCTTCGTTGTTGTGTGGGATAACGTGGCCTTCCTCCACTCTGCCTTCGTTGTTGTGTGGGATCATGTGGCCTTCCACCACTCTGCCTTTTGTTGTTGGGATCACGTGGCCTTCCTCCACTCTGCCTTCGTTGTTGTGTGGGATCACGTGGCCTTCCACCACTCTGCCTTCGTTTTGTGTGGGATCACGTGGCCTTCCTCCACACTGCCTTCGTTGTTGTGTGGGATCACGTGGCCTTCCACCACTCTGCTGCACTGCAGTTGTTGTGTGGGATCACGTGGCCATCCAGCACTCTGCCTTCGTTGTTGTGTGGGATCACGTGGCCTTCCACCACTCTGCTCTGCCTTTGTTGTTGTGTGGGATAACGTGGCCTTCCACCACTCTGCCTTCGTTGTTGTGTGGGATTAAGTGGCCTTCCACCACTCTGCTGCACTGCCTTCGTTGTTGTGTGGGATCACATGGCCTTCCACCACTCTGCCTTCGTTGTTGTGTGGGATAACGTGGCCTTCAACCACTCTGCCTTCGTTGTTGTGTGGGATAACGTGGCCTTCAACCACTCTGCCTTCGTTGTTGTGTGGGATCACGTGACCTTCCACCACTCTGCTGCACTGCCTTCGTTGTTGTGTGGGATCACTGCCTTCTGTTGTTGTGTGGGATCACGTGGCCTTCCACCACTCTGCCTTCGTTGTTGTGTGGGATCACGTGGCCTTCCACCACTCTGCCTTCGTTGTTGTGTGGGATCACGTGGCCTTCCACCACTCTGCCTTCGTTGTTGTGTGGGATCACGTGGCCTTCCACCACTCTGCCTTCGTTGTGTGTGTTGGATGGGAACGTGGCCTTCCACCACTCTGCCTTCGTTGTTGTGTGGGATCACATGGCCTTCCACCACTCTGCCTTCGTTGTTGTGTGGGATCACGTGGCCTTCCACCACTCTGCCTTCGTTGTTGTGTGGGATCACGTGGCCTTCCACCACTCTGCCTTCGTTGTTGTGTGGGATCACGTGGCCTTCCACCACTCTGCCTTCGTTGTTGTGTGGGATCACGTGGCCTTCCACCACTCTGCCTTCGTTGTTGTGTGGGATCACGTGGCCTTCCACCACTCTGCCTTCGTTGTTGTGTGGGATCACGTGGCCTTCCAGCACTCTGCTGCACTGCCTTCGTTGTTGTGTGGGATCACGTGGCCTTCCACCACTCTGCCTTCGTTGTTGTGTGGGATCACGTGGCCTTCCACCACTCTGCCTTCGTTGTTGTGTGGGATCACGTGGCCTTCCACCACTCTGCCTTCGTTGTTGTGTGGGATCACGTGGCCTTCCACCACTCTGCTGCACTGCCTTCGTTGTTGTGTGGGATCACGTGGCCTTCCACCACTCTGCCTTCGTTGTTGTGTGGGATCACGTGGCCTTCCACCACTCTGCCTTCGTTGTTGTGTGGGATCACGTGGCCTTCCACCACTCTGCTGCAGTCAGACTGGTTTACTGCACATCCCAGGATCTCAGTACTATTCCTGCCTCTGTTCATCCCCTTCCTAAACCCCATAGAGGAGGTTTTCTCTGCGTGGAGATGGACGGTTTATGACCACCATCCACATGACCAGATGTCCTTACTGGATACCATGAATACGGGGTGTGGAGACACTTCTCCTGAAGACTGCCAGGGTGTGGAGACACTTCTCCTGAAGACTGCCAGGGTGTGGAGACACTTCTCCTGAAGGCTGCCAGGGTGTGGAGACACTTCTCCTGAAGACTGCCAGGGTCTAGAGACACTTCTCCTGAAGGCTGCCAGGGTGTGGAGACACTTCTCCTGAAGACTGCCAGGGTGTAGAGACACTTCTCCTGAAGACTACCAGGGTCTAGAGACACTTCTCCTGAAGGCTGCCAGGGTGTGAGAGACACTTCTCCTGAAGACTGCCAGGGTGTGGAGACACTTCTCCTGAAGACTACCAGGGTGTGGAGACACTTCTCCTGAAGGCTGCCAGGGTGTGGAGACACTTCTCCTGAAGACTACCAGGGTCTAGAGACACTTCTCCTGAAGGCTGCCAGGGTGTGGAGACACTTCTCCTGAAGACTGCCAGGGTGTAGAGACACTTCTCCTGAAGAACTGCCAGGGTACACTATAGAGGACATTATCCTGAAGACTACCAGGGTCTAGAGAACTAGAACCCTCACAGTACTGTCTCCAGTATGAGTGATTAAATAAACACTAGTACAGTCAATAAACACTAGCCAGGGTCAATAAACACTAGTACAGTCATTAAACACTGCCAGGGTGTGGAGACACTAGTCAGTCATTAAACACAAGTACAGTCAATAAACACTAGTACAGTCAGTAAACACTAGTACAGTCAGTAAACACTTACAGTCCTAAACACTAGTACAGGGTCAGTAAACACTTCAGTCATTAAACACTAGTACAGTCAATAAACACTTCAGTCAGTAAACACTAGTACAGTCATTAAACACTAGTACAGTCAATAAACACTAGTACAGTCAGTAAACACTAGTACAGTTAGTAAACACTAGTACAGTGAATAAACACTAGTACAGTCAGTAAACACTAGTACAGTCAGTAAACACTAGTACAGTCAATAAACACTAGTACAGTCAATAAACACTAGTACAGTTAGTAAACACTAGTACAGTCATTAAACACTAGTACAGTCATTAAAAACTAGTACAGTTAGTAAACACTAGTACACTGAATAAACACTAGTACAGTCAGTAAACACTAGTGCAGTCAATAAACACTAGTACAGTTAGTAAACACTAGTACAGTTAGTAAACACTAGTACAGTCAATAAACACTAGTACAGTCAGTAAACACCAGTCATTAAACACTAGTACAGTTAGTAAACACTAGTACAGTCAATAAACACTAGTACAGTCAGTAAACACTAGTACAGTGAATAAACACTAGTAGAGTCAGTAAACACTAGTACAGTCAATACACACTAGTACAGTCAATACACACTAGTACAGTCAATAAACACTAGTAGAGTCAGTAAACACTAGTACAGTCAATAAACACTAGTCAATAAACACTAGTCAATAAACACTAGTTTAGTCAGTAAACACTAGTACAGTCAATACAGACTAGTGCAGTCAATAAACACTAGTACAGTCATTAAACACTAGTACAGTCAGTAAACACTAGTACAGTCAGTAAACACTAGTACAGTCAGTAAACACTAGTTCAGTCAATAAACACTAGTACAGTCAATACACACTCTTTCAGTCAATAAACACTAGTACAGTCAGTAAACACTAGTACAGTCATTAAACACTAGTACAGTCAATAAACACTAGTACAGTAACAGTAGTACAGTCAATAAACTCGAGCAGTGAATAAACACTAGTACAGTCAATAAACACCAGTACAGTCAGTAAACACTAGTACAGTCAATAAACACCAGTACAGTCAATACACACTAGTACAGTTAGTAAACACTAGTACAGTCAATAAAGACTAGTACAGTCAATAAACACTAGTACAGTCAATACACACTCTTTCAGTCAATAAACACTAGTACAGTCAATAAACACTAGTACAGTCATTAAACACTAGTACAGTCAGTAAACACTAGTACAGTCAATAGAGACTAGTACAGTCAATAAACACTAGTAGTCAGTAAACACTAGTACAGTCAATAAACACTAGTACAGTCAATAAACACTAGTACAGTCAATAAACACCAGTACAGTCAGTAAACACTAGTACAGTCAATAAACACCAGTACAGTCAATACACACTAGTACAGTTAGTAAACACTAGTACAGTAACAGTAGTACAGTCAATACACTCGAGCAGTGAATAAACACTAGTACAGTCAATAAACACCAGTACAGTCAGTAAACACTAGTTCAGTCAATAAACACTAGTACAGTCAATACACACTCTTTCAGTCAATAAACACTAGTACAGTCAGTAAACACTACTACAGTCATTAAACACTAGTACAGTCAATAAACACTAGTACAGTAAACAGTAGTACAGTCAATAAACACTAGTACAGTCAATAAACACTAGTACAGTCAATAAACACTAGTACAGTCAATAAACACTAGTACAGTCAATAAACACTAGTACAGTCAATAAACACTAGTACAGTCAGTAAACACTAGTACAGTCAATACAGACTAGTACAGTCAATAAACACTAGTACAGTCAATACACACTCTTTCAGTCAATAAACACTAGTACAGTCAATAAACACTAGTACAGTCATTAAACACTAGTACAGTCAGTAAACACTAGTACAGTCAATAGACACTAGTACAGTCAATAAACACTAGTACAGTAACAGTAGTACAGTCAATACACTCGAGCAGTGAATAAACACTAGTACAGTCAATAAACACCAGTACAGTCAGTAAACACTAGTACAGTCAATAAACACTAGTACAGTCAATAAACACTAGTACAGTCAGTAAACACTAGTACAGTCAATAAACACTAGTACAGTCAATAAACACTAGTACAGTCAATACACACTCTTTCAGTCAATAAACACTAGTACAGTCAGTAAACACTAGTACAGTCATTAAACACTAGTACAGTTAGTAAACACTAGTACAGTCAATAAACACTAGTACAGTCAATAAACACTAGTACAGTCAATAAACACTAGTACAGTCAGTAAACACTAGTCAATAAACACTAGTACAGTCAGTAAACACTAGTACAGTCAATACACACTCTTTCAGGCAATAAACACTAGTACAGTCAGTAAACACTAGTCATTAAACACTAGTACAGTAACACTAGTACAGTCAATAAACACTAGTACAGTCAATACACACTAGTACAGTCATTAAACACTAGTACAATACACTCGAGCAGTGAATAAACACTAGTACAGTCAATAAACACTAGTACAGTCAGTAAACACTAGTACAGTCAATAAACACTAGTACAGTAACACTAGTACAGTCAGTAAACACTAGTACAGTAACACTAGTACAGTCAATAAACACTAGTACAGTCAGTAAACACTAATACAGTAACACTAGTACAGTCAGTAAACACTAGTACAGTCAATACAAACTAGTACAGTCAATACACACTAGTACAGTCAGTAAACACTAGTACAGTCAATACACACTCTTTCAGTCAATAAACACTAGTACAGTCAGTAAACACTAGTCAATAAACACTAGTACAGTCAATAAACACTAGTACAGTCAGTAAACACTAGTACAGTCAGTAAACACTAGTAAAGTCAGTAAACACTAGTACAGTCAGTAAACACTAGTAAAGTCAATAAACACTAGTACAGTCAGTAAACACTAGTACAGTCAGTAAACACTAGTACAGTCAATAAACACTAGTACAGTCAGTAAACACTAGTACAGTCAGTAAACATGAGTACAGTCATTAAAAAATAGTCAATAAACACTAGTACAGTCATTAAACAATAGTCAATAAACACTAGTTCAGTCAATACACACTAGTACAGTCAGTAAACACTAGTACAGTCAGTAAACACTAGTACAGTCAGTAAACACTAGTACAGTCAATAAACACTAGTACAGTCAGTAAACACTAGTACAGTCAATAAACACTAGTACAGTCAATAAACACTAGTACAGTCAATAAACACTAGTACAGTCAGTAAACACTAGTACAGTCAGTAAACACTAGTACAGTCAATAAACACTAGTACAGTCAATAAACACTAGTACAGTCAATAAACACTAGTACAGTCAGTAAACACTAGTACAGTCAGTAAACACTAGTACAGTCAATAAACACTAGTACAGTCAGTAAACACTAGTACAGTCAATAAACACTAGTACAGTCAATAAACACTAGTACAGTCAGTAAACACTAGTACAGTCAGTAAACACTAGTACAGTCAATAAACACTAGTACAGTCAGTAAACACTAGTACAGTCAATAAACACTAGTACAGTCAATAAACACTAGTACAGTCAGTAAACACTAGTACAGTCAATAAACACTAGTACAGTCAATAAACACTAGTACAGTCAGTAAACACTAGTACAGTCAGTAAACACTAGTACAGTCAATAAACACTAGTACAGTCAGTAAACACTAGTACAGTCAGTAAACACTAGTACAGTCAATAAACACTAGTACAGTGAATAAACACTAGTACAGTCAATAAACACTAGTACAGTCAGTAAACACTAGTACAGTGAATAAACACTAGTACAGTCAATAAACACTAGTACAGTCAGTAAACACTAGTACAGTCAATAAACACTAGTACAGTCAGTAAACACTAGTACAGTCAGTAAACACTAGTACAGTCATTAAACACTAGTACAGTGAATAAACACTAGTACAGTCAGTAAACACTAGTACAGTCAATAAACACTAGTACAGTCAGTAAACACTAGTACAGTCAGTAAATACTAGTACAGTAACACTAGTACAGTCAGTGAACACTAGTACAGTCAATAAACACTAGTACAGTAACACTAGTCCAGTCAATACACACTAGTTCAGTCAGTAAACACTAGTACAGTCAATACACACTAGTACAGTCAGTAAACACTAGTACAGTCATTAAACACTAGTACAGTGAATAAACACTAGTACAGTCAGTAAACACTAGTACAGTCAGTAAACACTAGTACAGTCAGTAAACACTAGTAGTCAGTAAACACTAGTACAGTCAGTAAACACTAGTACAGTCATTAAACACTAGTACAGTGAATAAACACTAGTACAGTCAGTAAACACTAGTACAGTCAGTAAACACTAGTACAGTCAGTAAACACTAGTACAGTAACACTAGTACAGTCAGTGAACACTAGTACAGTCAATAAACACTAGTACAGTAACACTAGTCCAGTCAATACACACTAGTTCAGTCAGTAAACACTAGTACAGTCAATACACACTAGTACAGTTAGTAAACACTAGTACAGTCAATACACACTAGTACAGTTAGTAAACACTAGTACAGTCAGTAAACACCAGTCATTAAACTCTAGTACTGTCAATAAACACTAGTACAGTCAGTAAACACTAGTACAGTCAGTAAACACCAGTCATTAAACTCTAGTACTGTCAATAAACACTAGTACAGTCAATAAACACTAGTACAGTCAGTAAACACTAGTACAGTCAATAAACACCAGTCATTAAACTCTAGTACTGTCAATAAACACTAGTACAGTTAGTAAACACTAGTACAGTCAATAAACACTAGTACAGTTAGTAAACACTAGTACAGTCAATAAACACTAGTACAGTCAGTAAACACTAGTACAGTCATTAAACACCAGTCAGTAAACTCTAGTACTGTCAATAAACACTAGTACAGTTAGTAAACACTAGTACAGTCAGTAAACACCAGTCAGTAAACTCTAGTACTGTCAATAAACACTAGTACAGTCAATAAACACTAGTACAGTCAGTAAACACCAGTCATTAAACTCTAGTACTGTCAATAAACACTAGTACAGTCAGTAAACACTAGTACAGTCTAACTTCAGTACAGTAATAATCAATCAAGTGAAAAAAAGTGTCATTCAAACTTGACAGAGAAAAGCTGATAGTTTATGTCACGCTGCCTGTTGGTGTTTTTGAGGTCGCTGTGTTATGAGTGACGATGTTGTGCTTTCTGAGTGAGAGTTGTTGCCAGTGGTCCAACGAGGTTGTTTTGAGACACGTATGAAGTGTTTTGGTACTTTGAGTGAGTTTTTGGAGGTGAGATGAACTGTTTGGACAAGATGCATGTTGGGTAACGCGCAGACTTGTGTGTGAAGAGTTTGGAAAAAGTGGCTTCGGTATTGACGGATGCTTGGAAGCAAAAAAATACAAATTTAACTGTAAATGTTACGAGGATATTTCACCGAAAACTTTGATTTTACGTGAACGACTCAGGGGGTGAAAGATGTGTAAAACCTCAATGAATGTTCTGAACAGGAGATGGAGGAGCATTGCAAGAGTAGCCAGTTTAGAGTCTTGTACTTAGAGTTTAGAACATTCACACATACTTGTGAAAATAGCACCAAAGCGATTGAAAAAGGAACCGGTAAAGTTTTAGTCTTTATGGACAGGATACACATGGTTATTAAACACAGTCCAACGAAACGCTTACTGCAGGTTCCTACTCAACAATGCAACAAGAAAACATTATAAAAGATAATACAAACATAAAGTAAATGTCTCAGTCGAACAGAATAAACGTTTCAGCATCAGTATAATACAGGAAGGCACCATTTATAGTCCCAATATTTACATGTCTATCAGGGAAGAGGGGATGGGGGGGGGGGGCAGTGTTTAAATTGTGCAGTATTGGCAATAGTGTGTGTGTGTGTGTGTGTGTGTGTGTGTGTGTGTGTGTGTGTGTGTGTGTGTGTGTGTGTGTGTGTGTGTGTGTGTGTGTGTGTGTGTGTGTGTGTGTGTGTGTGTGTGTGTGTGTGCAAAGGTGTGTTAAGGTGTGTGTGCAAAGGTGTGGAGAATCAGAGCAGGAGGTCAGTCCATTTCAAGTGTTCAGCAGTCTGATGGTTTGTACACCAGATAGAAACTGTCTCTGAGCCTGTTGGTATCAAGTGTTCAGCAGTCTGATGGCTTGTACACCAGATAGAAACTGTCTCTGAGCCTGTTGGTATCAGACCTCAACCTTTGATACCGTTTGCCCGGCGGTAAGGGATCTCTCAGCTCATGGCTGGGGTGTGGGGTATCCTTGATCATGCTGCAGGACTTCCTCAGGGCACCGTTTGAAGTAGACAGTCCCAGTGATGTCCTGGATGGGTGGGAACTCTGTCCTGGTGATGTCCTGGAACTCTGTCCCGGTGATGTCCTGGAACTCTGTCCTGGTGATGTCCTGGAACACGGTCCTGGTGATGTCCTGGAACTCTGTCCTGGTGATGTCCTGGAACACGGTCCTGGTGATGTCCTGGAACACGGTCCCAGTGATGTCCTGGAACTCTGTCCTGGTGATGTCCTGGAACTCTGTCCTGGTGATGTCCTGGAACACGGTCCTGGTGATGTCCTGGAACTCTGTCCCGGTGATGTCCTGGAACTCTGTCCTGGTGATGTCCTGGAACTCTGTCCCGGTGATGTCCTGGAACTCTGTCCTGGTGATGTCCTGGAACTCTGTCCCAGTGATGTCCTGGAACACGGTCCCAGTGATGTCCTGGAACTCTGTCCTGGTGATGTCCTGGAACTCTGTCCTGGTGATGTCCTGGAACTCTGTCCTGGTGATGTCCTGGAACACGGTTTGATGTCCTGGAACTCTGTCCTGGTGATGTCCCCAACTCTGTCCTGGTGATGTCCTGGAACTCTGTCCCGGTGATGTCCTGGAACACGGTCCTGGTGATGTCCTGGAACACGGTCCTGGAACACGGTCCTGGTGATGTCCTGGAACACGGTCCTGGTGATGTCCTGGAACTCTGTCCTGGTGATGTCCTGGAACTCTGTCCTGGTGATGTCCTGGATGGGTGGGAACTCTGTCCCGGTGATGTCCTGGAACTCTGTCCCAGTGATGTCCTGGAACAAGGTCCCAGTGATGTCCTGGAACTCTGTCCTGGTGATGTCCTGGAACACGGTCCTGGTGATGTCCTGGAACATGGTCCTGGTGATGTCCTGGAACACGGTCCTGGTGATGTCCTGGAACACGGTCCTGGTGATGTCCTGGAACACGGTCCTGGTGATGTCCTGGAACTCTGTCCTGGTGATGTCCTGGAACACGGTCCTGGTGATGTCCTGGAACACGGTCCTGGTGATGTCCTGGAACACGGTCCTGGTGATGTCCTGGAACACGGTCCCGGTGATGTCCTGGAACTCTGTCCCGGTGATGTCC
>NC_088230.1:39620784-39695784 GCF_036934945.1 Oncorhynchus masou masou
CTAATACTGTACATGACTAATATTGTATATGACTAATATTGTACATGACTAATACTGTATATGACTAATACTGTACATGACTAATACTGTAGAAGACTAATACTGTACATGACTAATACTGTACATGACTAATACTGTATATGACTAATACTGTATATGACTAATACTGTAGCTTCATGACTAATACTGTAGCTTCATGACTAATACTGTACATGACTAATACTGTACATGACTAATACTGTATATGACTAATACTGTACATGACTAATACTGTACATGACTAATACTGTATATGACTAATACTGTACATGACTAATACTGTACATGACTAATACTGTACATGACTAATACTGTACATGACTAATACTGTAGCTACATGACTAATACTGTAAATGACTAATACTGTACATGACTAATACTGTAGCTTCATGACTAATACTGTACATGACTAATACTGTATATGACTAATACTGTAGCTTCATGACTAATACTGTACATGACTAATACTGTAGCTTCATGACTAATACTGTACATGACTAATACTGTAGCTTCATGACTAATACTGTATATGACTAATACTGTACATGACTAATACTGTACATGACTAATACTGTACATGACTAATACTGTAGCTACATGACTAATACTGTACATGACTAATACTGTACATGACTAATACTGTACATGACTAATACTGTAGCTACATGACTAATACTGTACATGACTAATACTGTAGCTTCATGACTAATACTGTACATGACTAATACTGTAGCTACATGACTAATACTGTACATGACTAATACTGTACATGACTAATACTGTACATGACTAATACTGTAGCTTCATGACTAATACTGTATATGACTAATACTGTATATGACTAATACTGTAAATGACTAATACTGTACATGACTAATACTGTAGCTTCATGACTAATACTGTATATGACTAATACTGTATATGACTAATACTGTACATGACTAATACTGTACATGACTAATACTGTATATGACTAATACTGTACATGACTAATACTGTATATGACTAATACTGTAGCTACATGACTAATACTGTATATGACTAATACTGTATATGACTAATACTGTACATGACTACTACTGTATATGACTAATACTGTAGCTTCATGACTAATACTGTATATGACTAATACTCTAGCTACATGACTAATACTGTAGCTTCATGACTAATACTGTATATGACTAATACTGCACATGACTAATACTGTAGCTACATGACTAATACTGTATATGACTAATACTGTATATGACTAATACTGTACATGACTAATACTGTATATGACTAATACTGTAGCTTCATGACTAATACTGTATATGACTAATACTGTAGCTTCATGACTAATACTGTACATGACTAATACTGTACATGACTAATACTGTAGCTTCATGACTAATACTGTATATGACTAATACTGTATATGACTAATACTGTATATGACTAATACTGTAGCTTCATGACTAATACTGTACATGACTAATACTGTATATGACTAATACTGTACATGACTAATACTGCATATGACTAATACTGTACATGACTAATACTGCAGCTTCATGACTAATACTGTAGCTTCATGACTAATACTGTATATGACTAATACTGTAGCTACATGACTAATACTGTAGCTACATGACTAATACTGTAGCTACATGACTAATACTGTAGCTACATGACTAATACTGTATATGACTAATACTGTAGCTACATGTCTAATACTGTAGCTACATGACTAATACTGTAGCTACATGACTAATACTGTACATGACTAATACTGTAGCTTCATGACTAATACTGTACATGACTAATACTGTAGCTTCATGACTAATACTGTACATGACTAATACTGTAGCTTCATGACTAATACTGTACATGACTAATACTGTAGCTTCATGACTAATACTGTACATGACTAATACTGTATATGACTAATACTGTAGCTTCATGACTAATACTGTACATGACTAATACTGTACATGACTAATACTGTAGCTACATGACTAATACTGTACATGACTAATACTGTACATGACTAATACTGTATATGACTAATACTGTAGCTTCATGACTAATACTGTATATGACTAATACTGTACATGACTAATACTGCAGCTTCATGACTAATACTGTAAATGACTAATACAGTACATGACTAATACTGTAGCTACATGACTAATTAGGGATACACAATGTGATGACCACAAGTGATACACAATATGGTGAAAATACCTAGCCAATCATACTGTACATGACTAATACTTGTATATGACTAACAGCAGTAGCTTCACCACAACCTCTGCATCATTCAAGACTGTTGCTTTGTGAGAAGGTGTTAAAACTCACAGTTAGCCATTGTTATGTAATTGCAGGCTGAAAACTACCAAGATCCTTGCCTTAGCTTGTCAGAGCAGATCCACTGGAGCCACGGCCCAGGGAAACACATACGGCTACATGAGATGGAATACAGAAAAGCTACCAAGATCCTTAATTAGGGATAGTCCCCCAGGCCACGGCCCAGTGAAACACAGGTGTGATACACAATATGGAAACAGAAAAGTACCAAGATCCTTGCCAATCAGAGCCGGTCCCCCAGGCCACGGCCCAGGGAAACACAGGTGTCTTGTCTTCCGTAGATGGAAACAGAAAAGTACCAAGATCCTTGCCTCACCACAACCTCTGCATCATGAAACACAGGTGTTGCTTTGATGAAACAAAGTACCAAGATCCTTGCCTTAAAACTCAGAGCCAGTCCCCCAGGCCACGGCCCAGTGAAACAAGGTTGCGTAGATGGAAACAGAAAAGTACCAAGATCCTTGCCTTAGCTTGTCAGAGCAGATCCACTGGAGCCACGGCCCAGGGAAACACAGGTGTCGGCTCGCGTAGATGGAAACAGAAAAGTACCAAGATCCTTGCCTTAGCTCGTCAGAGCCGGTCCCCCAGGCCACGGCCCAGTGAAACACAGGTGTCGGCTCGCGTAGATGGAAACAGAAAAGTACCAAGATCCTTGCCTTAGCTCGTCAGAGCCGGTCCCCCAGGCCACGGCCCAGTGAAACACAGGTGTCGGCCCGCGTAGATGGAAACAGAAAAGTACCAAGATCCTTTCCTTAGCTCGTCAGAGGCGGTCCCCCAGGCCACGGCCCAGTGAAACACAGGTGTCGGCCCGCGTAGATGGAAACAGAAAAGTACCAAGATCCTTGCCTTAGCTCGTCAGAGCCGGTCCCCCAGGCCACGGCCCAGTGAAACACAGGTGTCGGCTCGCGTAGATGGAAACAGAAAAGTCGGAGACGTTTTGGGTAAAACACTGGGATAAATCCTCAGTGGAGATGCAGCAGAAAAATGTTTTCCTTCCTCCCACTTTCCTTCCTCCCCCTCTCCTTCCTCCCCCTCTCCTTCCTCCCCCTCTTAGCACCTTTCTTACCCAGGCCCCAGATATCTCTCTCAATTCAATGAAATTCAAATATGCTTAATTGGCATGTGGAAACATATGTTTACATTGCCAAAGGAAGTGAAATAAACAATAAACAAAAGTGAGATGAAACAAAAAAACAACATTGATTAAACAGCATTAAAACATTAACAGTAAATATTTCCCTCAAAAGGTTTCAAAAGGATAAAGATGTTTCAAATGTAATCTGCTACGTACCGTGTTTTTAACCATGTGTAAATAGTGTGAATAGTACGGGACGATAAGTAAACATATTACAACAGGGAAACCAGTAGAGTGTAAACAACATCAAACACAACCAATATTTATGTTCACACATCTTGCTGCAGTGGTTGCACAATGTGGTATTTCGCGTAACAGTTTATCAAATCAAATTGTATTTATATAGCCCTTCGTACATCAGCTGATATCTCAAAGTGCTGTACAGAAACCCAGCCTAAAACCCCCCAAACAGCAAGCAATGCAGGTGTAGAAGCACGGTTTATCAATGTTTGATTTGTTTTCAATCTGAGGGAAATATGGGTCTCTAAATATGGTCATGCATTGGGCAGGAGGTTCGGAAGTGCAGCTCAGTTTCCACCTCGTTTTGTGGGCAGTGAGCACATAGCCCGTCTGCTCTTGAGAGCCAGGTCTGTCTATGGCGGCCTTTCTCAATAGCAAGGCTATGCTCACTGAGCCTTAATTGTGGGTCAGTCACAGTGGTCAGCTATTCTGCTATTGTCTCCTCCATTGTGTCCTCCATTTGTCTCCTCCATTGTCTCCTCCATTGTGTCCTCCATTGTGTCCTCCATTGTGTCCTCCATTGTGTCCTCTGCTCTGCATTAATTGGTGGTTTACATTGTACACGGAGGATATTTTAGCAGAATTCTGCATGCAGTCTCTCAATTTGGTGTTTGTCCCATTTTGTGACCTATCAACCATAAAGGGCTGCGGCGCTGCTGGTGGCAACGCCATTTTGTTGTTGCTTGTTTTACCTTTAATAGGGAGATTCTAAAACATTTTCACCCCACAACATAACGGACTAAAATCCACTACTATCCCATTTTAAAAGTACGGTCTAAAATGTTTGAAAGGTTTCAAGTGTGTCATGACACCAGCATTTTGTTTTATTTTATCTTTATTTAACCTGTTGGCAAGTCAGTTGAGAACAAATTCTTATTTACAATGATGGCCTACCCCCCCGGCCAAACCTGGACGACGCTGGGCCAAGTGTGCGTCGCCCTGTGGGACTCCCAATCACGGCCGGGTGTGATGCCCCCTTGCCACATCATTCAGGCTGGAAGACATTGCATTCTCTACCCTCTAAAAAAAAATAAAAATATGGTTCTCAGAACTTTATGTGCTAGCTGGGCCATTTATCCAAGCTAAAGGCCATGGAACAGTTGAAGATCGGAAATAAACGGGAGCTTTATGTAGTTTTACAGGAGTTCACGAAGTACATGAAGTTCATGTCAATTGCCAATTGAATATTATTTTTTTATTTTACCTTTATTTAACTAGGCAAGTCAGTTAAGAACAAATTCTTATTTTCAATGACGGGAGTGGGTTAAGTGCCTGTTCAGGGGCAGAACGACAGATTTGTACCTTGTCAGCTCGGGGGTTTGAACTTGCAACCTTCCAGTTACTAGTCCAATGCTCTAACCACTAGGCTACCCTGCCGCCCCATCTGATCAAAAAGTGTTTGGAACAAAAACAGTAGTTTTTCCATTGTATTGTCAAATATTTAGATGAGAATGTCAAACCTATTGCTTATTTTCTAAGCCAGGTGGATAGCAAAGCCAACTCAGCAATGCTGTTCACTGCCCCATAGTCTATCCACTCCGAGCATACCATGTACAGTACGTCTCTCTCTCTCTCTCTCTCAATTCAATTCAATTAAATTCAAGGGGCTTTATTGGCATGGGAAACATGTGTTAACATTGCCAAAGCAAGTAAGGTAGATAATATATAAAGTGAAATAAACAATAAAAATTAACAGTAGACATCACACATACAGAAGTTTCAAAACAATAAAGACATTACAAATGTCATATTATATATATATACAGTGTCTCTCTCTCTCTCTCTCTCTCACACACACACACACACACACACATCTACTTACACCTCTGTCCCCACACATACAATTAACCCCCTTCCACCCAGCCATCCCCCCTCCCCTTTGCCAGCCATTCCTTTTCATTAGCACCAGCACAATTGAAGCAGGCAGACAGAATGGGACCAAGTCGAGTCAGAACAGAATGTGTCATCATGGACAAAGCCTGAGCTGTGTATTTGAAGTACTGTGAAACACTATGGGGGGAGTGAACAGCAACACCGGGTTGGCTTTGCTAAACCATCTGGTTTAGAAAATACGCCAGGGGTCTGACATTCTCATCTGAATGTACAAACGTCTAATTCTGACATGAGACTGTGAGAGCGAGTTTCAATATAGAGCCTCTTCACGCTTGCTACACTTTTGGTAAAAAAACAACAACAAATCTCCTCAGATACACACGAGGTAAAACTAGACACTTACTAGACAGTCCCCCCCAAGCAGGACAGTGTAAACAGAACTGTCTCATTCAGCAAGGCTACAGTATAAATGGTAATAGCAGAGCAATGATGTTTTTTGAAACAGCTGAACTTGCTGGCTGCACTGAGCCACGTTAAAACCCTATGGAAGCTTTTTTTTACCTTTATTTAACCAGGCAAGTCAGTTAAGAACAAATTCTTATTTTCAATGACTGCCTGGGAACAGTGGGTTAACTGCCTGTTCAGGGGCAGAACGACAGATTTGTACCATGTCAGCTCGGGGGTTTGAGCTTGCAACCTTCCGGTTGCTAGTCCAACGCTCTAACCACTAGGCTACCCTGCCTCCTCTACACTCTAACCACTAGGCTACCCTGCAGCCTCTACACTCTAACCACTAGGCTAGCCTGCAGCCTCTACACTCTAACCACTAGGCTACCCTGCAGCCTCTACACTCTAACCACTACGCTACCCTGCAGCCTCTACACTCTAACCACTAGGCTACCCTGCAGCCTCTACACTCTAACCACTAGGCTACCCTGCCGCCTCTACACTCTAACCACTAGGCTACCCTGCCGCCTCTACACTCTAACCACTAGGCTACCCTGCCGCCTCTACACTCTAACCACTAGGCTACCCTGCAGCCTCTACACTCTAACCACTAGGCTAGCCTGCAGCCTCTACACTCTAACCACTAGGCTACCCTGCAGCCTCTACACTCTAACCACTACGCTACCCTGCAGCCTCTACACTCTAACCACTAGGCTACCCTGCAGCCTCTACACTCTAACCACTAGGCTACCCTGCCGCCTCTACACTCTAACCACTAGGCTACCCTGCCGCCTCTACACTCTAACCACTAGGCTACCCTGCCGCCTCTACACTCTAACCACTAGGCTACCCTGCCGCCTCTACACTCTAACCACTAGGCTACCCTGCCGCCTCTACACTCTAACCACTACGCTACCCTGCAGCCTCTACACTCTAACCACTAGGCTACCCTGCCGCCTCTACACTCTAACCACTAGGCTACCCTGCCGCCTCTACACTCTAACCACTAGGCTACCCTGCCGCCTCTACACTCTAACCACTACGCTACCCTGCAGCCTCTACACTCTAACCACTAGGCTACCCTGCCGCCTCTACACTCTAACCACTAGGCTACCCTGCCGCCTCTACACTCTAACCACTACGCTACCCTGCAGCCTCTACACTCTAACCACTAGGCTACCCTGCCGCCTCTACACTCTAACCACTAGGCTACCCTGCCGCCCCAGCTTATCCTCACTGTCAAAACAAACGTACAACGTCGATAGTAGATCATACAGAAAGGATGTTTTTCCCTGGTTTAACGTTTGTGTGGTGCTTTTCAGAGGTGGCACCACAGGCCCCAGAGTGGTCGTCGGCAGGATTTGTTTTCCCTGAGGGCTCAGAGTTTTCCCTCATCTGGTAAGCTAATCAACTCCGGACCCTAGTTTTAGCGTATGACAATTAATACGCTTTTATTACAGACTGGGACGGTGAACAGATATTTTTTTCTAAACTCCTGGTCCTTGAGAAGACAAAATAAACACGTCAAATTGGTGCCACTTTTTGCACCTGTTCAAATGAAGTCCATTTTAAAACTAACAGGGAGGAGGAGGAAGAAGAGGACGAGGAAGAGGACGGGGGGGGGGTCCTTTACACAGTCAGAGCACAACTGCGACAATAGAACGAATCACAGGGTGACGCTTGCTTTATTTAATCTGTAATTCAAAAGTTATTTATACAGTATGTCGTCATTATCGTGTTGGTTAACCTCTTACACTTATGGTGGCGCTATTTCATTTTTGGAAGAAAAACGTTCCCGTTTTAAACAAGATATTTTGTCACAAAAAGATGCTCGACTATGCATATAATTGCTACTGTTCGAAAGAAAACACTCTGACGTGTCCAGAAATACAAATATCTTCTCTGTGCGTGCCCTTTAACGTGAGCTTCAGGCAAAACCAAGATGACTTGGCATCCAGGAAATGACAAGGATTTTTGAGGCTCTGTCTTTCATGATCTCCTTATATGGCTGTGAACGCAAGAGGAATGAGTCTGCCCTTTCTGTCGTTTCCCCAAGGTGTCTGCAGCATTGTGACGTATTTGTAGGCAGATCGTTGGAAGATTGACCATAAGAGACCACATTTACCACGTGTCCGCCCGGTGTCCTGCGCCGAAATTGGTGCGCAAAAGTCACCTGCCAGTATTTTTCCATGGGGCACAGAGAGAGAAGCAAGCTTCCACGAACTGCATGTCAATGAAGAGATATGTGAAAAAACACCTTGAGGATTGATTCCAAACAACGTTTGCCATGTTTCGGTCGATATTATGTAGTTAATCCGGAAAAAGTTTCACGTTGTAGGTGACTGCATTTTCGGTTCGTTTCGGTAGCCAGGCGCAATGTAGAAAACGGAACGATTTCTCCTACACACGCTTTCAGGAAACACTGCGCATTTGGTATGTGGCTGGGAGTCTCCTCATTGAAAACATCAGAAGCTCTTCAAAGGTAAATGATTTTATTTATTTGGTTATCTGGCTTTTGTGAAAATGTTGCGTGCTACATGCTACACAAAATGCTATGCTAGCTTTGCATACTCTTACACAAATTAGTCAATTTCTATGGTTCAAAAGCATATTTTGAAAATCTGAGATGACAGTGTTGTTAAGAAAAGGCTAAGCTTGAGAACAAACGCATTATTTTAATTTTATTTGCGATTTTCAGAAATCGTTAACGTTGCGTTATGCTAATGAGCCTGAGGCTTAGTCACAATCCCGGATCCGGGATGGGGAGTTTCAAGAGGTTAAGGGCTTGTAAGTAAAGCATTTCACTGTAAGGTTCTACACTTGTTGTATTCTGCGCATGTGACTAATAAAGTTGGATTTGATTCATTCCAGTCAATACGTTTTTTTTTTATAAAAACACTTTTTTTTAAAGACCTAGGTAGCCACCTGAAGTTTGAATATAAAGCAAATTTGATAACTTTCACATTTTCTAAGAAAACAAATGAATGTGCCTGGTGTTCATGCTTTGTTTCCCCTGACCAGGCCCAGATTGGATCAGTGGTGGCTGGTATAGGCTGCAGTTGGGCAGACTGAAGCAGAGATTAATTGTGAGGTGAGATGACAAATCATGAGGCATTTCAATGTATATATTTTGTTGTTGTTTTTTTTGTTTTGGGGGGGGTATGAGCTTCCCACCAGGCAGACTTCAAAAAGCAACATGTATTCTGTGTTTGTTCAATTTCATTTCATTTTATTGGAAACAACATGGACATAACCAGCGTTTTGTCACAACTTGGCAGTGAATTTCATTATACCCACGTTTTCAGTCACAATTTGATTTTTCCACATGTAGGCCAACTTATTTGCATTTTTGTTTATCAAATTGAAGCCTGACGAGTTGTTGTAAAGTAAGTCTGTACTTTTATATTTGTATGTGAGGGGGTAGTAGCCCCGCTCATGTTACTTGATAAAACAAATATGCTGATAGCAACTGTTTTAAAGCTAAAAATGTCATGTGTAGTACACTCACTGCCTCCCCTTCAACTTTCATCGATGAGAAAAGCTAATTTCTAGAAACTAACATACCCCTGTTGCAGCAGACCAACGTAAATCACTGTGTTTTGATTACTGACACGGTCGATGCCTCCAGAAGATTAGACCTATACAAAATGGTCTCCTTAAAGCAAAAAGGGGACAATTACAACGGAATTAAAAATGGAGACTCGTCTAAACTAAAGAAAAAGCATGATAACGTGCTGCCAGGAATGGAGTTAGAAGCCGTGTGATTGGATGACTCGCAGGCACAAGTGGAGTTTGATTCATTGATGTTCTACCTCGTAGCAACAACAAACAAAAAAAAATATTTAAATACTAACTGTTTCACTCCACCAGTTTTGATAAACGAATATGCAGGAAAGCATTCGAATAGAAAACATCATGTTTTGATGGCAGTGGTGCACCAATATTCTTTGAGAGAAAGTGTTTGGGAACATACCTAAATGAAAACTCACATTTCATTAAAAAAAATAAAAAGACAAACATGACTTAAAAACTAACATACCATGCTTTAGGATTTCAGAAAGAGAGAAGATTAATTTCACATTATGGTTACCAGAAAAACATGAACGATAGGTAGTTCTAAAAAATAAAAATAAAAAGGCATGGTAAATCACAAGAGAAAATATAGAAATTCTTAAAAAGAAAATACACTTAATTAGGCCAATTAGCATATCACATATTCTGGTAGCGTGTCCAGAAGTGTTGTAAACATTCATTAGAAAACAAAACTGCTCAATTCAAATAGAAACACATTTGTCTTGAGACCCTGTAACATATGTCGTAAAAGGCAACTGATCCCTGATATGGTTGTTCCGTATCCCATTGAAATACCACAGTGCAAAGATACCTTACAGTAGGAGACAATCTATAGGTCATTACCTGTTTGGCGTAGCATCTATTGCTATATATAAATCACGATGAAGTAAAGACCCTGAAACACAAAACAGCGATGAACCAAGTTAAATCATATTTTTAGATGTACATTCAATAGTAAAAAAAAAAATATTTGTGAATCAAAACACTGTGTGTGTGTGTGTGTGTGTGTGTGTGTGTACAGAGCATGTTTTAAAACAACAAAAAAGGGAGAAACTGGATCTCTGAAACAAAAGGCCTTTTCCTGACACAACCACAGACTTCTTTCAATACGACACATTAAAAAGGTAAACCACTAGGAATCCTACAGAACAGGTAGACAGACATCAAATGGATTAACAACAAAAAATAACTGAACATCCTGAAGGAACCTGAAAACAATTTCACATGAAGAAGAAAAACAAGGAAATAAAAGGAGTCCTTCCTGAAGAGGGATTAAAACTAAATACAAGAGAAGAAGAACACACCCAGTCTCTCAAACAAAGAGCCATTTAAAAAATACATCAACCCCCACTGGTTGGTCACTATCAGGATGACTTTCAACTGCCTTTTGCTAGAGGCCAGAGGACCATTACTTGAACTGTAGGACAGTGTCTTTTCACAGATGTGCAAATGTCCATGACCTGAAGGTGATAGGTGAGGGAATGGAGGGAGGGAGGGAGGAGAACAAAGGAGAGCCAGGAATGGAGACGAGATAGAGGGTGAACATCATGTTTAAGATGCATTTGTCTGCCATTTCAATACATTAGACTTCACCCAGGTGCTGAAGCATACCTCAAACTACACACCCAAACAATTACAGTGTGCTCAGTTGAAAACAATTGTGAAAAATCGACATAATTTCAAAGTGGGTGAGGAGGGGGTGGGGGTTGATACTGAGGACTCTGTTTGAGGGAGTGACGGGGGAGGGGGGAAAGATTTTAGGATTCGGAAGAGACAACAGACAAGACAGCATTTCAGTTGGTTACAGGGACACCCTTCTGCTTAAAGCTAGTGTAACAGAGTGTATGACCACCATTACACCAAGTGTCCTCTCTCAGCCACGCCCTCGCTCTCTCAGCCATGCCCTCGCTCTCTCAGCCATGTACCAGTGGCACTCCGTGATGCAGGGCTCTCTTCCACATATAGTAGGTGGAACGGGGAGTCAGGGGGAAGAAGGACCTGAACTCTTTGAAGGTGGGGAAGGACTTCTCCTCAAAGCGTTGCTGCAGGAAGACTTTGGCCTTGGCCTTGAAGTTAGCCAGGGCCACCAAATCCATCACAAACATCTGGTCGTCTGTGGTGGCGGACATATTGGTTGGGTTGGGGAGGGGGGAGGGGGATGTCACAGAGGTCATGGTGACGGGGGCTCTCAGATCCTCTGTCGGGTCCCCCTCAAAGGAGAACACGTCCTGCATTGGAGCTTTTGTCTTTATGTCACTCTCTGCCATCATCATCATCCCATTCCCTTTCACTGCGTTGTTGTTCTCCCTAATCATCACAGAACGGTCCTCCTCTAGAGACGGGGTGTTGGTTTCCTCCTTCCTGGTTCCACTGGGGACGTTACGCCACAGCCAATAGAAACAGAGGGACAGGGAGGGGTATTTCACTCTGAACCTAGACAGAGGCCATTTTGACCTCCACACCTTCATCTTGGCAGCTTCTCTCAGCTTCTTCCTGCGTAGGAACACCATCCTGAACCCTTTATGGTTGTTTCTACAGATCTTAACTCTGGGGAAGACCGTGGCAGCATGACCACCGCTCTCAGTCCCCCCGATAGGGGACAGACCACCAGTTGGACTACTCTTATCCGTGTCCAAGCTGTTTTCACTGCTTCCGACCTTGTAGCCTCGGTTAAACAGCATGGCCTCTCTCCTCCAGTTGTAATAAGTAGACCTGGATCAAATCAAACTTTTAGTTCAAAAGTTCATGATAAAATTGCAACACACTTTACAGTAAATCAATAAAATGAAGGGAGGCAATAAAATGGATGAATGCAAGATTTTAAAAACAAAAATAATGTCTAAAGTAACAGTAAACTATTTTTTATTAAAGATTTGAGCTAAATAACAGTAAACTATTTGTTATTAAATATTTGAGCTAAATAACAGTAAACTGTTTTTATTAAAGGCGGAGCTAAATAACAGTAAAATCCTTATAGGTGACCTGGAGATCCCTGGGAAGCTCCTCTTGAAGATGCGAAAGGGGAACGATGTATTCCTAGCGATGCAGTTCTGAAGAACCTTCTTGGCCTCCTGCATCAGAGCCATGTTTTGGGCCCGTTCTCCATCCATCTTATCATCGTTGTAGTTCAGGCCGAACAGACTGGCCACGCTGTCGATATGCTCTGCGTCTGGCTCTACCTCATGGTCTTCCTCCTGCCCGAGCTTGGACTCTGGAGAGGACCAGGACTCCTGCTCCGTGCTGTCCCCTGGACTCACCTCGCTCGTGGAGAACGTGGAGAAATTACCGCCGGATGAGATCAGCTCGTGCTTCCATGCATAGTAGGTGGATCTGGAGATCTCAGGGAAGAACTCTTTGAACTGATGCAGAGGGATGAGCTTCCCTTCCAGGTAGCACGCTTGGAGGAAGTGTTTGGCCTCGTACCTTGATAGAAAAAGATCAGATTAAAAATAATAATTCAATGTCAGCAGAAACATACAGCTAAATAAACAATACAACACAAAGTGTGAATGTGTCAGAGTGCCATGATTTTAAATCAGCTTTTGTATTTTGATCGACGACAGAGACAAGAAACTGTAACGTACCTGGCAGCAGATCTTAAACGGTGCTCCTGCGTCTGCCGTCTCCAGCGATAGAACGTACTCTTGGTGACGTTGTACTTGTCCTTCAGACTGGAGTAGGACAGGAGAGAGTCCTGGTTGAGAAGCTCCTGTGTCTTCAGAGGGGAGACCCTCTGCTCGTCGTTAGGACTGCCCATCCGGAGGTCACTAGAATGGACTAACGCTACAAAGACTGTAGGTCTGAACCTGGAGGAGCACACCTCCAGCTCTCCGGACCACATGATGTGCAAGGTGATAGGATCCACGTCTTTGGGGTAGGACCTGGGTCTTATCAGGCGGTTGAAGTAGGGTCGTATCTTGAGGTTGTACATGGGGTAGACAGAATAGATGCTGCACTGGAGGACGGAGGAAAGGGCATAGAGGTGCCACATGTTGGCGTAGGAGCCGGGGAAGCAGGAGGCTTTGACGTCGGCGTCGAAGATAGCTTCGAGGACTGAAAGGGGGAGGTTGAGCATGTCCTGGGACTCCTCGGCACACAGGCTGAACCTGGCCGCCTGCAGCATCACCTTCGAGTCGATCATACCGCCCAGGTAGTATCTCTTCCACAGCAGCATCTCCACCACCGTACGTACCTGGAGGAAATGCAGTTCAGGAGTTGGAACATACTTAGTGTAACACACACACACACTTAAAAGAAACACAGAAATTAATTTCTTAGTAGCTCTCATCCACAAAGAAATTACATTTCCAAACTAGGAAAAAAATCAAACAGATCCACAAAATAAATACAATGTAGTGGTTGAAACTCAGATGCTGTATATAATCTCTGCTCACCTGTAGCTCCAGACTGAGACGAGTCGTCCCCACTAGCAGCATGCTGGCTGTATCAAACAACAGGTTCCCCTCTCCCTTACAGGCCAGAGGCAGGAGGCCTCCGGGGGCGTCAGCAGGGTACAGGCTATGGGCCACGCCGTCGATGCCCGCCCAGTCGGGGAACTCCTGGCAGGGTGAGGAAGGCAGGGTGAAGGGGGTCAGTACCTGGTGGACCTCCAGAGCCACCCTGGTGAGGGCGTGCAGGCCGGAGCTCTCTGTGGCATCCTGCAGCTGTCCTAGGACTGAGTGTATCACCTCCTTCCTCTGAATCATACCTGCCGGGACACAGAGAGAGAACAGAGATAGTTCATTTGAACATGAACCTCAACCCATACAGAAGCAGATACACAGGAAAGGTTCAGAAGCTGTCTACTAGATAACTTTAATCACATTGAAGGGGGGGGGGGGGGTGTAATTGTGAACCCACATGAATAATGTTTTATCTAGAACTATCAGTCAAACCTGCTTACGGGTTTGACTGAATAGGTCCTGAAGAGACATGCATTTATAACTGACTGAATGTGATTGAATTCTAGTGTTCCTGGACCCATTTACAGAAAGCTGGACCAGTCGAGATTACAAATGGATTTGTGGCAGGCAATGTGTTCGCAAATATATTAACTGCACATTTTCAAAATAACAAAACAGCTCCAAGTCTGAAACGTATTGCTGTAAGCTTGGTGGTCATATCGATATGCACGTGACAAATGTTATATTTAAAAAATATATATACACATATATATATATATATATATATATATATATATATGAGAGAGAGAGAGATTTTTAAATAGGTATAATGTGTTCATTGTGTAAAATATGTATGTGTAGTGTGTAAAACATCCTAGCAGTTTCCACTAAGAGAAAAAAAAGTTGCTATACTAAATTCAATTAATTAAGCAATTATTTCATCTTAATATGGCCAACGACGCACGAAGGTGTGGTACAAGACGATGTGTGGCGAACAGCAGAACTGAGTCACTAGGCTTCAAATAAAATAATAATTTTGTAACAAAAAATGTCGAATATAATCAATTCTATACGACTGAAAATAGAGGAGACGTTTGTGATTGATTCGTTATCAACAAACGCAACATTAACCAACTGTTGTACCACGTTTTCTTCTGATTAACTTACACCCACGTAGTAGTACTTTGTTCATTGATACAATAGTAATTTGGGTACGTTACTTACCTGAAATATTTGGTATAAATCGTTTTCCAACGTCAGTCACTATCGGCGTGGTAAGGCATAGGGCTTCGTTCCGGCTTCTCTCCCAGGTAACTTAGTTATACCATTATGTGTGCATGAAACAGGGACACTTTGAAGAGAGATTTGGGAGTGATACGGCCGACCTCTCTTCAGGAAATTGTCAATCGCCGCCGACCTGTTTTTTTTTGTTTGTTGTCTGTGGTTTGAGAAAACACCGCCCCTCTTGCCCCCCACGCAGGGCCAGGGTCAATTTCAATGTGAAGCGGTATCAAGAGCCGTGGCGTCGACGGCTATCAGTAGAACAACACGTATATAGGTGGAAGTATCGGGTTGTTGGCTATCTTGATTTGTTTTTTCTCCCCCCAACCCAACATCAACATTTTTATGTAAAATAAACACAAATGACTCAGTGCATTTCTCCGTGTACACCACACGATTTTGTATACAGTGCATTTCAATCACAGATGAATTGCATAACACCTAGACCTAGTGTAGTAAACGTACATCTCCAATTAGTATGATGTTATTTTTTCGTATATATTACTTTGTGGGTGTCCATTATCCATTTGGTATTTATTAGACGTTACGAATTACAATTCGTACAATATGTAACGAACTTTCAAAACGTATGTAATGCTACGAATTCCAATTGGTTGTGGGTAATGTTAGCTAGGGTAGGATTTAGGGGGTAGGGGTAGCTAACATGCTAAGTCGTTGCAAAGTAGCTATAAAATAAAATAAAAAGTAGTAAATAGTTGCTAAAGTTATCTGTGATGAGATTCAAACACGCAACCTTTGGGTTGCTAGACATCCCTCCTAACTTTAACTCCCATCCTAGCTAACATTAGCCACAACAAATTGGAATTCTTTATGAAGAAAACTGTAGGCTACTGGGCACGAATGCATTATGAAGCAAATCCTGTGGTGGACGAAAACAACTTGACTTTTTGTTTGTGTGTGCTTGTATTGAATTTAAGTATTTTGTGTCTATTTCACGATAATCTGTGATAGTTATTTTTTTTATTTTTTTTTTACCAGTTCGTTTTAGGACCCAAAATACTCTCCAATGCGTGATATACATGTTGTTGTTTTGTTTTTTTACTGATATCAGGCTTGTATTCAATAGCTTATACAGTAGCCTACATTCATTATTATTATGGACTTTTCTGGACATCCGGACAGCTACAGGTTTCAGTCTCTGGTCAGCTCATAGAGAACAGGCTACTCAGTGTCTGGTCAGCTCATAGAGAACAGGCTACTCAGTCTCTGGTCAGCTCATAGAGAACAGGCTACTCAGTGTCTGGTCAGCTCATAGAGAACAGGCTACTCAGTGTCTGGTCAGCTCATAGAGAACAGGCTACTCAGTGTCTGGTCAGCTCATAGAGAACAGGCTACTCAGTGTCTGGTCAGCTCATAGAGAACAGGCTACTCAGTGTCTGGTCAGCTCATAGAGAACAGGCTACTCAGTCTCTGGTCAGCTCATAGAGAACAGGCTACTCAGTCTCTGGTCAGCTCATAGAGAACAGGCTACTCAGTGTCTGGTCAGCTCATAGAGAACAGGCTACTCAGTGTCTGGTCAGCTCATAGAGAACAGGCTACTCAGTGTCTGGTCAGCTCATAGAGAACAGGCTACTCAGTGTCTGGTCAGCTCATAGAGAACAGGCTACTCAGTGTCTGGTCAGCTCATAGAGAACAGGCTACTCTGGCAAATGGTGCTCTTAAAAAAAATAGTTTGATCGAAGCTGAATCAGATCTACAAGCCCACTTGAGTTACGACGCCATATTTTGTGTTGTTTGTGGTGACATGGCATCAACCCTTTCTCCTCATAGAAGAAATGTGACTTCACTGTGTTCATTCTAAAGTATAGAATCTAAACTAAAATATTCTCTGCACAGTATTTTTGTTGTTTGTGGTGACATGGCTCCCTTTCGTTCTATTGTTCACTGTGTTCATTCTAAAGTATCTCTAAACTAAAATCTCTCTCTCTCTCTTCTCTCTCTCTCTCTCTCTCGTTCTATTGTTCTCTCTCTCTCTCTCTCTCTCTCTCTCTCTCTCTCTCTCTCTCTCTTTCTTTCTCTCTCTCGTTCCCTCTCTCGTTCTCTCTCTCTCTCTTTCTTAATCTCTCTCTCTCTCTCTCAATTCAATTCAATTCAATTCAAGGGGCTTTATTGGCATGGGTAACATGTGTTAACATTGCCAAAGCAAGTAAGGTAGATAATATATAATGTGAAATAAACAATAAAAATTAACAGTAGACATCACACATACAGAAGTTTCAAAACAATAAACACATTACAAATGTCATATTATATATATATATACAGTGTTTTTACAATGTACAAATAGTAAAGGACACAAGATAAAATAAATAAGCATAGATATGGGTTGTATTTACAACGGTGCGTGTTCTTCACTGGTTGCCCTTTTCTCGTGGCAACAGGTCACAAATCTTGCTGCTCTTATTCTCTCTCTCTCTCGTTCTCTCTCTCTCTCTCTTTCAGTCTCTCTCTCTTTCTTAATCTCTCTCTCTCTCTCAGTCTCTCTCTCACTCTCTTTCAGTCTCTCTCTCTCTCTTTCTTAATCTCTCTCTCTCTCTTTCATTGCACTCATTGTTAGTCTGCTGAAGTCTCCCATTACCTCGTTAGACCAGTATCACTCTCCTGTACTGAACAGACTAGAGTATAGGGCAGAGTACTGGATACGGTAGGTGTTTGTGGATTGGGGTGTGGATATACAGACAAGGCATAGAGGTGTGTAGCAGCACTTTGGCCTGTTTCTCACACGTCTCCTGACTCTCTCTCAATTCAAAGGGGCTTTATTAGCATGGGGAAACATGTGTTAACATCGCCAACGCAAGTGAAAAAGATAATAAACAAAAGTGAAAATAACAATAAAAATGAACAGTAAACATTCCACTCACAGAAGTTCCAAAAGAATAGAGACATTTTAAATGTCATATTATGTCTATATACAGTTTTGTAATGATGTGCAAATAGTTAAAGTACAAAAGGGAAAATAAATAAACACATATTTATACATGTGAGTGTATAGTATGTATGTACTGTATATACTGTATGTGTTGTATTTACAATGGTGTTTGTTCTTCACTGGTTGCCCTTTTCTTGTGGCAACAGGTCACACATCTTGCTGCTGTGATGGCACACTGTGGAATTTCACCCAACAGATATGGGAGTTTATCAAAATTGTTTTCTAATTCTTTGTGAGTCTGTGTTACCTGAGGGAAATATGTGTCTCTAATATGGTCATACATTGGGCAGGAGGTTAGGAAGTGCAGCTCAGTTTCCACCTCATTTTGTGGGCAGAGAGCACCTAGCCGGTCTTCTCTTGAGAGCCAGGTCTGCCTACAGGGGCCTTTCTCAATAGCAAGGCTCTGCTCACTAAGTCTGTACATAGTCAAAGCTTTCCTTAAGTTTGGGTCAGTCACAGTGGTCAGGTATTCTGCCACTGTGTACTCTCTGTTTAGGGTCAAATAGCATTCTAGTTTGCTCTGTTTTTTTTGTTAATTCTTTCCAATGTGTCAAGGAATTATCTTTTTGTTTTCTCATGATTTGGTTGGGTCTAATGTGTTGCTGTCCTGGGGCTCTATGGGGTCTGTTCGTGTTTGTGAACAGAGCCCCAGGACCAGCTTGCTTAGGGGACTCTTTTCCAGGTTCATCTCTCTCTAAGTGATGGCTTGGTTTGGGAATCGCTTCCTTTTAGGTGGTTGTGGAATTTAATGGCTCTTTTCTAGATTTTGATAATTAGTGGGTATCTGCATGCAGAGCATGGTGATTCAAGTATTTTTAGACAGATCCTAATTGGTATGTCGAATTGTATGTTCCTTTTGATGGCATAGAAGGCCCTTCTTGCCTTGTCTCTCAGATCATTCACAGATTTGTGGAAGTTACCTGTGGCGCTGATGTTTAGGCCAAGGTATGAATCGTTTTTATTTTTAATTCGTGTTCCTGGCAACTGGACCTTTTTTAGAACACCATAATTTTTTAACTTACTGAGATTTACTGGCAGGGCCCAGGTCTGGCAGGGCCCAGGTCTGGCAGGGCCCAGGTCTAACAGAATCTGTGCAGAAGATCTAGGTGCTGCTGTAGGCCCTCCTTGGTTGGGGACAGAAGCTCCAGATCATCAGCAAACAGTAAACATTTGACTTTAGATTCTAGTAGGGTGAGGCCGGGTACTGCTTTTTTTAAATCAACAAAGCACCAGAAGACTCAGCCTTTTGTTTTCGTTTGATTGTCATTTAGGGTGTGCAGGGTGATTACGTGGTCTGTCGTATGGTAATTTGTTAAAAAAAACTATTTTGACATTTGATCTGTATATTGTTTTCACTGAGGAAATGTGCAAGTCTGCAGTTAATGATAATGTAGAGGATTTTCCCAAGGTTGCTGTTGACGCAAATCCCACGTTAGTTATTGGGGTCAAATTTGTCTCCACTTTTTGTGGATTGGGGAAGATGCCAGAGCTGAGGATGATGTTAAAGAGTTTAAGTATAGCCAATTGGAATTTGTGGTCTGTATATTTTATAATTTAATTTAGGATACCATCAACCCCACATGTCTTTTTGGGTTGGAGGGTTTGTATTTTGTCCTGTAGTTCATTCAATGTAATTGGAGAATCCAGTGGGTCTTTAATAGTTGATTCGCAGATTTGTATTTGATCATGTATATGTTTTTGCTGTTTGTTCTTTGTTATAGAGCCAAATAATATTGGAGAAGTGGTTTATCCGCACATCTCCGTTATTGGATAGATAACTCTTCGTGTTGTTGTTTGTTTTGAGTTTTCAAATTTTCTTTCTTATGTTTTTGCATTCTTCTACAAAATCACACACAAACCTCTACAAAATTACACACAAACACACCTCTACAAATTCCACACACACACACCTGTACAAAATTATACACACACACACCTCTACAGAATTGTCAGGGACAATGTAAGGACGAAAAAGGTACATCATTTTCTTTAGGAATGTAGTGAAGTAAAAGTTGTCAAAAAATATTAATAGTAAAGTAAAATTAAAACGACTTAAGTAAAAATACTTTCAAGTACTATTTAAGGTTTTTACACCAATGAAAATTACACACACACACCAACAAAGCCACACACACACACACACACACACACCTCTACAAAATGACACACACACCACCCTCCAGGACTTGAGCATGACTCTCCCCTCTGACCACTGCCATCATGGGTAGATGAGCTGGTGACTGGATGGTCTGGTGACTGGATGGTCTGGTGACTGGACGGTCTGGTGACTGGATGGTCTGGTGACTGGATGGTCTGGTCCCGGGATGGTCTGGTGACTGGATGGTCTGGTCCCGGGATGGTCTGGTGACTGGATGGTCTGGTGACTGGATGGTCTGGTTACTGGATGGTCTGGTAACTGGATGGTCTGGTCACTGGATGGTCTGGTGACTGGATGGTCTGGTGACTGGATGGTCTGGTGACTGGATGGTCTGGTGTCTGGATGGTCTGGTGACTGGATGGTCTGGCGTCTAGATGGTCTGGTGACTGGCTGGTCTGGTGACTGGGTGGTGTGGTGACTGGATGGTCTGGTGTCTAGATGGTCTGGTGACTGGATGGTCTGGTGACTGGATGGTCTGGTGACTGGATGGTCTGGTGTCTGGATGGTCTGGTGACTGGATGGTCTGGTGTCTAGATGGTCTGGTGACTGGCTGGTCTGGTGACTGGGTGGTGTGGTGACTGGATGGTCTGGTGTCTAGATGGTCTGGTGACTGGATGGTCTGGTGACTGGATGGTCTGGTGTCTGGATGGTCTGGATGGTCTGGTGACTGGATGGTCTGGTGACTGGATGGTCTGGATGGTCTGGTGTCTGGATGGTCTGGTGACTGGATGGATGACTGGATGGTCTGGTGACTGGATGGTCTGGTGACTGGATGGTCTGGTGACTGGATGGTCTGGTGACTGGATGGTCTGGTGACTGGATGGTCTGGTGACTGGATGGTCTGGTGACTGGATGGTCTGGTGACTGGATGGTCTGGATGGTCTGGTGACTGGATGGTCTGGTGACTGGACCGTCTGGATGGTCTGGTGACTGGATGGTCTGGTGACTGGATGGTCTGGTGACTGGATGGTCTGGGGTCTGGATGGTCTGGTGACTGGATGGTCTGGTGACTGGATGGTCTGGTGACTGGATGGTCTGGTGACTGGGTGGTCTGGATGGTCTGGTGACTGGATGGTCTGGTGTCTGGATGGTCTGGGGTCTGGATGGTCTGGTGACTGGATGGTCTGGTGACTGGATGGTCTTGTGACTGGATGGTCTGGGGTCTGGATGGTCTGGTGACTGGATGGTCTGGTGTCTGGATGGTCTGGTGACTGGATGGTCTGGTGACTGGATGGTCTGGTGACTGGATGGTCTGGTGTCTGGATGGTCTGGATGGTCTGGTGACTGGATGGTCTGGTGTCTGGATGGTCTGGTGACTGGATGGTCTGGATGGTCTGGTGACTGGATGGTCTGGTGACTGGATGGTCTGGTGACTGGACGGTCTGGATGGTCTGGTGACTGGATGGTCTGGTGTCTGGATGGTCTGGTGACTGGATGGTCTGGTGACTGGATGGTCTGGATGGTCTGGTGACTGGATGGTCTGGTGTCTGGATGGTCTGGTGACTGGATGGTCTGGTGACTGGACGGTCTGGTGTCTGGATGGTCTGGTGACTGGATGGTCTGGTGACTGGATGGTCTGGTGTCTGGATGGTCTGGTGACTGGATGGTCTGGTGACTGGATGGTCCTCTCGCTGTCGCTCTTTCCCTCTACCCCCCTTCAAATTAACCTTCCTGCCGGCTGGTTAGAGGACAAAGCTCTTGTTAAAGAAGAAGAAGAGGAGGGTGTGTCTCAGGTGTGTGTTGAATGTCCTCTGTTATAACTACCAGGTGTGTATTGAATGGCCTGTTATAACTACCAGGTGTGTGTTGAATGTCCTGTTATAATTACCAGGTGTGTGTTGAATGTCCTCTATTATAATTACCAGGTGTGTATTGAATGTCCTGTTATAATTACCAGGTGTGTGTTGAATGGCCTCTATTATAATTACCAGGTGTGTGTTGAATGTCCTCTATTATAATTACCAGGTGTGTATTGAATGTCCTGTTATAATTACCAGGTGTGTGTTGAATGGCCTCTATTATAATTACCAGGTGTGTGTTGAATGTCCTCTATTATAATTACCAGGTGCGTGTTGAATGTCCTCTATTATAATTACCAGGTGTGTATTGAATGTCCTGTTATAATTACCAGGTGTGTGTTGAATGTCCTGTTATAATTACCAGGTGTGTGTGTTGAATGGCCTGTTATAATTACCAGGTGTGTATTGAATGGCCTGTTATAATTACCAGGTGTGTGTTGAATGTCCTGTTATAATTACCAGGTGTGTGTTGAATGTCCTGTTATAATTACCAGGTGTGTGTTGAATGTCCTCTATTATAATTACCAGGTGTGTGTTGAATGTCCTCTATTATAATTACCAGGTGTGTATTGAATGTCCTGTTATAATTACCAGGTGTGTGTTGAATGTCCTGTTATAATTACCAGGTGTGTGTGTTGAATGGCCTGTTATAATTACCAGGTGTGTATTGAATGGCCTGTTATAATTACCAGGTGTGTGTTGAATGTCCTGTTATAATTACCAGGTGTGTGTTGAATGTCCTCTATTATAATTACCAGGTGTGTATTGAATGTCCTGTTATAATTACCAGGTGTGTATTGAATGTCCTGTTATAATTACCAGGTGTGTGTTGAATGTCCTCTATTATAATTACCAGGTGTGTGTTGAATGTCCTCTATTATAATTACCAGGTGTGTATTGAATGTCCTGTTATAATTACCAGGTGTGTGTTGAATGTCCTCTATTATAATTACCAGGTCTTTGTTGAATGTCCTCTATTATAATTACCAGGTGTGTGTTGAATTTCCTGTTATAATTACCAGGTGTGTATTGAATGTCCTCTATTATAATTACCAGGTCTGTGTTGAATGTCCTCTATTATAATTACCAGGTGTGTATTGAATGGCCTGTTATAATTACCAGGTGTGTATTGAATGGCCTGTTATAATTACCAGGTGTGTGTTGAATTTCCTGTTATAATTACCAGGTGTATGTTGAATGTCCTGTTATAATTACCAGGTGTGTATTGAATGTCCTCTATTATAATTACCAGGTGTGTGTTGAATGTCCTCTATTATAATTACCAGGTCTGTGTTGAATGTCCTCTATTATAATTACCAGGTGTGTATTGAATGTCCTGTTATAATTACCAGGTGTGTGTTGAATGTCCTCTATTATAATTACCAGGTGTGTATTGAATGTCCTCTGTTATAACTACCAGGTGTGTGTTGAATGTCCTGTTATAATTACCAGGTATGTATTGAATGTCCTCTATTATAATTACCAGGTGTGTGTTGAATGTCCTCTATTATAATTACCAGGTCTGTGTTGAATGTCCTCTATTATAATTACCAGGTCTGTGTTGAATGTCCTCTATTATAATTACCAGGTGTGTATGGAATGTCCTGTTATAATTACCAGGTGTGTGTTGAATGTCCTCTATTATAATTACCAGGTCTGTGTTGAATGTCCTCTATTATAATTACCAGGTGTGTGTTGAATTTCCTGTTATAATTACCAGGTGTGTATTGAATGTCCTCTATTATAATTACCAGGTGTGTGTTGAATGTCCTCTATTATAATTACCAGGTGTGTATTGAATGTCCTGTTATAATTACCAGGTGTGTATTGAATGTCCTCTATTATAATTACCAGGTGTGTATTGAATGTCCTGTTATAAATACCAGGTGTGTGTTGAATGTCCTCTATTATAATTACCAGGTGTGTGTTGAATGTCCTCTATTATAATTACCAGGTGTGTATTGAATGTCCTGTTATAATTACCAGGTGTGTATTGAATGTCCTCTATTATAATTACCAGGTGTGTATTGAATGTCCTCTATTATAATTACCAGGTGTGTATTGAATGTCCTGTTATAATTACCAGGTGTGTGTTGAATGTCCTCTATTATAATTACCAGGTGTGTATTGAATGTCCTGTTATAATTACCAGGTGTGTATTGAATGTCCTCTATTATAATTACCAGGTGTGTATTGAATGTCCTCTATTATAATTACCAGGTGTGTATTGAATGTCCTGTTATAATTACCAGGTGTGTGTTGAATGTCCTCTATTATAATTACCAGGTGTGTATTGAATGTCCTGTTATAATTACCAGGTGTGTATTGAATGTCCTCTATTATAATTACCAGGTGTGTGTTGAATGTCCTGTTATAATTACCAGGTGTGTGTTGAATGTCCTGTTATAATTACCAGGTGTGTGTTGAATGTCCTGTTATAATTACCAGGTGTGTGTTGAATGTCCTGTTATAATTACCAGGTGTGTGTTGAATGTCCTGTTATAATTACCAGGTGTGTGTTGAATGTCCTGTTATAATTACCAGGTGTGTGTTGAATGTCCTGTTATAATTACCAGGTGTGTGTTGAATGTCCTGTTATAATTACCAGGTGTGTGTTGAATGTCCTGTTATAATTACCAGGTGTGTGTTGAATGTCCTGTTATAATTACCAGGTGTGTGTTGAATGTCCTGTTATAATTACCAGGTGTGTGTTGAATGTCCTGTTATAATTACCAGGTGTGTGTTGAATGTCCTGTTATAATTACCAGGTGTGTGTTGAATGTCCTGTTATAATTACCAGGTGTGTGTTGAATGTCCTGTTATAATTACCAGGTGTGTGTTGAATGTCCTCTATTATAATTACCAGGTGTGTGTTGAATGTCCTGTTATAATTACCAGGTGTGTGTTGAATGTCCTGTTATAATTACCAGGTGTGTGTTGAATGTCCTGTTATAATTACCAGGTGTGTGTTGAATGTCCTGTTATAATTACCAGCTGTGTGTTGAATGTCCTGTTATAATTACCAGGTGTGTATTGAATGTCCTCTGTTATAACTACCAGGTGTGTGTTGAATGGCCTGTTATAACTACCAGGTGTGTGTTGAATGTCCTGTTATAATTACCAGGTGTGTATTGAATGTCCTCTGTTATAACTGTAATGGGTTTCTTGTGGGGAAAGAGAGGCGGACCAAAATGCAGCGTGGTTAGTTTTGTGCATCTTTAATAAAGATGAAAGTACTACAATCTACAAAACTAGAACCGTGAAAAAACCAAACCAGTCCTATCTGGTGCCACAAACACAAAGACAGGAACAATCACCCACAAAACCCAACACAAAACAGGCTACCTAAATATGGTTCCCAATCAGAGACAATGACTAACACCTGCCTCTGATTGAGAACCACATCAGGCCTAACATAGAAATGGACAAACCAGACACACAACATAGAATGCCCACCCAGCTCACGTCCTGACCAACACTAAAACAAGGAAAACACACACGAACGATGGTCAGAACGTGACAATAACTCTCAGGTGTGTGTTGAATGTCCTCTGTTATAATTACCAGGTGTGTATTGAATGGCCTGTTATAATTACCAGGTGTGTATTGAATGTCCTCTGTTATAACTACTAGAGATCTACAGTTTACCTTTTTGATTAACGTGACTTAAACAAGGTAAGCCTATGCAACATTAACCAATTAAAAAACAGTTCTGGAGCAATGAGGTTTGTGCAGTAAGCTACAGCCTCAATATTGTATCACCGCATATTGGCTTTGCTTGAATTTACCTGCCAATGCATTGTTGTTCGGGACATTTAAAAATATATATATTGCAACATTTGAGGTAGGCTAAATATGATCACACTGGTAATAGATCCATTGTTGTATTACTTGTGAGGCACAGCTGAGTGAGCATACATTTTAAATAATTTGGTTTTTATTTTACTGGGCTGATGGTGCCTGCATCTGTTGGTCAGTCTCAGCAGAGGGAGAGAGCAGCAGAGGGAGAGAGCAGCAGACTGAGGGTTCATCTCAGCAGAGGGAGAGAGCAGCAGACTGAGGGTCTGTCTCAGCGGAGGGAGAGAGCAGCAGACTGAGGGTCTGTCTCAGCAGAGAGAGAGAGCAGCAGACTGTGGGTCAGTCTCAGTGGAGGGAGAGAGCAGCAGACTGAGGGTCAGTCTCAGCAGAGGGAGAGAGCAGCAGACTGAGGGTCAGTCTCAGCGGAGGGAGAGAGCAGCAGACTGAGGGTCAGTCTCAGCAGAGGGAGAGAGCAGCAGACTGAGGGTCAGTCTCAGCGGAGGGAGAGAGCAGCAGACTGAGGGTCAGTCTCAGCGGAGGGAGAGAGCAGCAGACTGAGGGTCAGTCTCAGCAGAGAGCAGCAGACTGAGGGTCAGTCTCAGCAGAGGGAGAGAGCAGCAGACTGAGGGTCTGTCTCAGCAGAGAGAGAGAGCAGCAGACTGAGGGTCAGTCTCAGCAGAGGGAGAGAACAGCAGACTGAGGGTCTGTCTCAGCAGAGGGAGAGAGCAGCAGACTGAGGGTCAGTCTCAGCAGAGGGAGAGAGCAGCAGACTGAGGGTCAGTCTCAGCAGAGGGAGAGAGCACCAGACTGAGGGTCAGTCTCAGCGGAGGGAGAGAGCAGCAGACTGAGGGTCAGTCTCAGTGGGGAGAGAGCACCAGACTGAGGGTCAGTCTCAGCAGAGGGAGAGAGAGCAGCAGACTGAGGGTCAGTCTCAGCAGAGGGAGAGAGCAGCAGACTGAGGGTTAGTCTCAGCAGAGGGAGAGAGCAGCAGACTGAGGGTCAGTCTCAGCAGAGGGAGAGAGCAGCAGACTGTGGGTCAGTCTCAGCGGAGGGAGAAAGCAGCAGACTGAGGGTCAGTCTCAGCAGAGGGAGAGAGCAGCAGAGGGAGAGAGCAGCAGACTGAGGGTCTGTCTCAGCAGAGAGAGAGAGCAGCAGACTGAGGGTCAGTCTCAGCGTAGGGAGAGAGCAGCAGACTGAGGGTCTGTCTCAGCAGAGGGAGAGAGCAGCAGACTGAGGGTTCGTCTCAGCAGAGGGAGAGAGCAGCAGACTGAGGGTCAGTCTCAGCAGAGGGAGAGAGCAGCAGACTGAGGGTCAGTCTCAGCAGAGGGAGAGAGCAGCAGACTGAGGGTCAGTCTCAGTGGAGGGAGAGAGCAGCAGACTGAGGGTCAGTCTCAGCAGAGGGAGAGAGCAGCAGACTGAGGGTCAGTCTCAGCAGAGGAGAGAGCAGCAGACTGAGGGTCAGTCTCAGCAGAGGGAGAGAGCAGCAGACTGAGGGTCAGTCTCAGCAGAGGAGAGAGCAGCAGACTGAGGGTCAGTCTCAGCGGAGGGAGAGAGCAGCAGACTGAGGGTCAGTCTCAGCAGAGGGAGAGAGCAGCAGACTGAGGGTCTGTCTCAGCAGAGGAGAGAGCAGCAGACTGAGGGTCAGTCTCAGCAGAGGGAGAGAGCAGCAGACTGAGGGTCAGTCTCAGCAGAGGAGAGAGCAGCAGACTGAGGGTCAGTCTCAGCAGAGGGAGAGAGCAGCAGACTGAGGGTCAGTCTCAGCAGAGGGAGAGAGCAGCAGACTGAGGGTCAGTCTCAGCAGAGGGAGAGAGCAGCAGACTGAGGGTCAGTCTCAGCAGAGGGAGAGAGCAGCAGACTGAGGGTCAGTCTCAGCAGAGGGAGAGAGCAGCAGACTGAGGGTCAGTCTCAGCAGAGGGAGAGAGCAGCAGACTGAGGGTCAGTCTCAGCAGAGGGAGAGAGCAGCAGACTGAGGGTCAGTCTCAGCAGAGGGAGAGAGCAGCAGACTGAGGGTCAGTCTCAGCAGAGGGAGAGAGCAGCAGACTGAGGGTCAGTCTCAGCAGAGGGAGAGAGCAGCAGACTGAGGGTCAGTCTCAGCAGAGGGAGAGAGCAGCAGACTGAGGGTCAGTCTCAGCAGAGGGAGAGAGCAGCAGAGGGAGAGAGCAGCAGACTGAGGGTTCAGTCTCAGCAGAGGGAGAGAGCAGCAGACTGAGGGTTCAGTCTCAGAGGAGGGAGAGAGCAGCAGACTGAGGGTCAGTCTCAGCAGAGGGAGAGAGCAGCAGACTGAGGGTCAGTCTCAGCAGAGGGAGAGAGCAGCAGACTGAGGGTCAGTCTCAGCAGAGGGAGAGAGCAGCAGACTGAGGGAGAGAGCAGCAGACTGAGGGTCAGTCTCAGCAGAGGGAGAGAGCAGCAGACTGAGGGTCAGTCTCAGCGGAGGGAGAGAGCAGCAGACTGAGGGTCAGTCTCAGCAGAGGGAGAGAGCAGCAGACTGAGGGTCAGTCTCAGCAGAGGGAGAGAGCAGCAGACTGAGGGTCAGTCTCAGCAGAGGGAGAGAGTAGCAGACTGAGGGTCAGTCTCCCAGCATCCCTCCAGCTCAGACTGAGGGTCAGTCCAGCAGACAGAGACACAAAAGGGACAAACTGTTTCCATTTCATGTGTCTGAAGGTACAAAGCACCTTCCCGGTGGGCCTGGAGAGGTCAGTGCATTCAGTCACCGCTGGCCAATCAGATGGCTCAGATGGCCGAGTCTGCAGTAACGTAGCAGGCATAGAAGAAAACTACGGCAAAGTTGACACTGAGAGATTTCTAAACGTTTAAAACTATGACTAGAGAAAGACTGTCAACGAAGACAGAGAAGATGATCTATGAGATTTCTAAATGTTTAAAACCATGCTGGTAACTACCAGGTGTGTGTTGAATGTCCTCTGTTATAATTACCAGGTGTGTGTTGAATGTCCTGTTATAACTACCAGGTGTGTATTGAATGGCCTGTTATAACTACCAGGTGTGTATTGAATGGCCTGTTATAACTACCAGGTGTGTGTTAAATGGCCTGTTATAATTACCAGGGTGTGTTGAATGTCCTCTATTATAACAGACCAGGTGTGTGTTGAATGTCCTCTGTTATAACTACCAGGTGTGTATTGAATGGCCTGTTATAACTACCAGGTGTGTGTTGAATGGCCTGTTATAATTACCAGGTGTGTGTTGAATGTCCTCTATTATAACTACCAGGTGTGTGTTGAATGTCCTCTGTTATAACTACCAGGTGTGTATTGAATGGCCTGTTATAACTACCAGGTGTGTGTTGAATGGCCTGTTATAATTACCAGGTGTGTGTTGAATGTCCTCTATTATAACTACCAGATGTGTATTGAATGGCCTGTTATAACTACCAGGTGTGTATTGAATGGCCTGTTATAACTACCAGGTGTGTATTGAATGGCCTGTTATAACTACCAGGTGTGTGGTGAATGGCCTGTTATAACTACCAGGTGTGTATTGAATGGCCTGTTATAACTACCAGGTGTGTATTGAATGGCCTGTTATAACTACCAGGTGTGTATTGAATGACCTGTTATAACTACCAGGTGTGTGGTGAACAGTATCCATAAAGCCAATCTCCCTCCTCGTATCCAGCTCTCAGCTCTCTTCCAGGTCTGATATTCTTGTCTGTTAACTGCTTCAGCCTTTGTTGAGTGAAGTCTACATTGTGGACACGAGGGGGTGGGGGCAGGCCAGAGGGGTGGGTGCTGGCCAGAGGGGGTGGGGGCTGGCCAGAGGGGGTGGAAAATGCTAATAGGCCAAGACTGGGGTCGGCTCCAACTGTCTCTCACATGCTGTGGGGGGGATTGGAGATCAGTGAACACAATGACACCACCGGTTCACCTTTTGTTCGTGAGCTTGGCATTGTTGGTTGAAGAAGCTCAGGAATCTGGTGTCAGGGGACTCCACATTCCAGGGACAGAGACATGTAGGGACATAATGGGACAGGGCTTTGTAGGGACAGGGTCATAATGGGACAGGGTCATAATGGGACAGGGTCATAATGGGACAGGGTCATAATGGGACAGGGTCATAATGGGACATGTAGGCACATAATTGAACAGGGACATAATGGAACAGGGTCATAATGGGACATGTAGGGACATAATGGGACAGGGACATAATGAGACAGACATGTAGGGACATAATGAGACAGGGACATAATGGGACAAAATGGGACAGGGTCACAATAGGACAGACATAATGGGACATAATGGGACAGGGCCATGTAGTGACATAATGGGACAGGGACATGTAGTGACATAATGGGACAGGGTGTGTAGGGACATAATATAACGGAGACATGTAGACATGTAAGGTACAGGGACAATGCTTTTCTTGAGAAATAGTATTATGCACGAAGGGCAACTTGTTGCCTACATGTACATACTACCTCAATCAGCCTGACTTACCAGTGTCTGTATATAGCCTTGCTTCTCTTATTTTGCAATGTATTTTTACTGTTGTTCTATTTCTTTACTTATGTAAAGAAATGTGTAGGTAAATATATGTGTAGGTAAATATACAGTCACTTTCTCATACATAATGTATATAATACATAATACATAATGTACATAATACATAATACATACATAATAAATACATACATAATGTACATAATACATACATAATGTACACAATACATACATACATACATAATGTACATAATACATAATACATACATAATAAATACATACATGATGTACATAATACATACATAGTCTCACAATACATAATACATACATACATAATGTACATAATACATACATACATAATGTACATAATACACAATACATAATAAATACATACACAATGTACATAATACATACATAATAAATACATACAATGTACATAATACATACATAATGTACATAATACATACATAATGTACACAATACATAATACATACATAATAAATACATACATAATGTACATAATACATACATAATGTACATAATACATAATACATAATACATACATAATGTACATAATACATAATACATAATACATACATAATAAATACATACATAATAAAAACATACATAATGTACATAATACATACATAATGTACATAATACATAATACATACATACATAATGTACAGTCATAATAAATACATACATAATGTACATAATACATACATAATGTACATAATACATAATACATACATAATAAATACATACATAATGTACATAATACATACATAATGTACATAATACATACATAATGTACACAATCCATAATACATACATACATAATGTACATAATACATACATAATGTACATAATACATAATACATACATACATAATGTACATAATACATACATAATGTACATAATACATAATAAATACATACATAATGTACATAATACATACATAATGTACATAATACATACATAATAAATACATACATAATGTACATAATACATACATAATGTACATAATACATGACATACATAATGTACATAATACATAATACATTCATACATAATTACATAATACATAATACATACATAATGTACATAATACATAATACATAATACATACATAATAAATACCATAATAAATACATACATAATGTGCATTATGTCATACATAATGTACATAATACATAATACATACATACATAATTTACATAATACATAATAAATACATACATAATGTACATAATACATACATAATGTACATAATACATAATACATACATAATAAAACATAATACATACATAATGTACATAATACATAATACATACATAATAAATACATACATAATGTACATAATACATACATAATGTACATAATACATAATACATACATAATAAATACATACATAATGTACATAATACATACATAATGTACATAATACATACATAATGTACACAATACATAATACATACATACATAATGTACATAATACATACATAATGTACATAATACATAATACATGCATAATAAATACATACATAATGTACATAATACATACATAATGTACATAATACATAATACATACATACATAATGTACATAATACATAATAACTACATACATAATGTACATAATACATATATAATGTACATAATACATAATACATACATAATAACTACATACATAATGTACATAAAACATACATAATGTACATAATACATAATACATACATAATAAATACCTACATAATGTACATAATACATACATAATGTACATAATACATACATAATGTACACAATACATAATACATACATACAAAATGTACATAATACATACATAATGTACACAATACATATACATACATACATAATGTACATAATATATAATACATACATAATAAATACAGACACAATGTACATAATACATACATAATGTACACAATACATAATACATACATAATAAATACATACATAATGTACATAATACATACGTAATGTACATAATTATAACATACATAGTGTACACAATACATAATACATACATAATAAATACATACATAATGTACATAATACATACATAATGTACACTGTACATAATACATACATAATGTACATAATACATAATACATACATAATAAATACATACATAATGTACATAATACATACATAATGTACATAATACATAATACATACATAATGTACATAATACATAATACAAACATAATAAATACATACATAATGTACATAATACATACATAGTGTACATAATACATAATACATACATAATGTACATAATACATAGTACATACATAATAAATACATACATAATGTACATAATACATAATACATACATAATGTACATAATACATAATACATACATAATGTACATAATACATAATACATAATGTACAGAAGTCTACATAATACATACATAATGTACATAATACATACATAATGTACATAATACATAATACATACATAATGTACATAATACATAATAAATACATACATAATGTACATAATACATACATAATGTACATAATACATAATGGACATACATAATAAATACATACATAATGACATAATACATACATAATGTACATAATACACATAATGTACATAATACATAATACATTGGCATAATGTACATAATACATAATAAATACATACATAATGTACATAATACATACATAATGTACATAATACATAATACATACATAATAAATACATACATAAGGTACATAATACATACATAATGTACATAATACATACATAGGGACAATACATAATACATAGGGACATAATGTACATAATACATACATAATGTACACAATACATAATACATACATACATAATGGACATAATACATACATAATGTACACAATACATAATGGGACATACATAATGTACATAATATATAATACATACATAATAAATACATACACAATGTACATAATACATACATAATGTACACAATACATAATACATACATAATAAATATATACATAATGTACATAATACATACATAATGTACATATACATGGGACATACATGTGGACATAATACATACATAATAAATACATACATAATGGTACATAATACATACATAATGTACATAATACATAATACATTCATAATAATGTACATCATACATAATACATACATAATAAATACATACATAATGTACATTTACATAATACATACATAATAAATACATACATAATGGGCATGTTGCCTACATAATGTACACACTACATCAATCATAGTGCCTGACATAATACCATAATAAGTGTCATAATGTACACAATACATAATACTTCATACATAATTTTACATAATACATATAATAAATACATTAATGTACACAATACATAATACATACATACATAATGTACATAATACATAATACATACATTTTTACGCACTATTGGTTAGAGCATACTGTAAGTAGACATTTCACTACATAAGGTACACAATGACATAATAAACATTTGATTTGATTTTAAATACATAATACTACAAAAATGTGTACATAAAATACATACATAAGTCACATTTCTCATACATAATGTACATAATACATAATACATACATAATGTACATAATACATAATAAATACATACATAATGTACATGATACAATAGAAGATAATAAAACAGCATAAGCTTTTCTCATAATTTTTACATCATACATTTTGTTCATTGCTTTTAGAATTCACATGCATAATAATGTGCATAATACATACATAATAAATAATACATAATGTGCATAGCCTTTACATATATAATGCAGTGCCTTTACAGTATATAATGCAGTGCCTTTACAGTATATAATGTACATAATACATAATACATACATAATAAATACATACATAATTCTTTACATAAGTATATAATACAGTGCCTTTACATAATATAATACATAATGTACATAATACATACATTTACAATACATAATACAGTACATACATAATTACATATATAATGCAGTACATTTACAGTATATAATGTACATAGTGCCTTTACATAAGTATATAATACATAATGTCTTTACAGTATATAATGCATAATGTACATAATACATTTACATAATATAATACATAATGTACATTTACAGTGTATATAATGCATGCCATAATTACATAATACATAATATAATACATAATGTACATAATACATAATACTTTACATATATAATACATAATACATAATACATACATAATAAATACATACATAATAAATACATACATAATACATACATAATTACATACATAATATACATACATAATGTACTTGACAATAGAAGATGTAATGCAGCTTTTGCCTTTTTTTAGTTTTGTTCATTGCTTTTAGAATCAATGCAGTGCCTTTACAGTATATAATGCAGTGCCTTTACAGTATATAATGCAGTGCCTTTACAGTATATAATGCAGTGCCTTTACAGTATATAATACAGTGCCTTTACAGTATATAATGCAGTGCCTTTACAATTTATATTGCAGTGCCTTTACAGTATATAATACAGTGCCTTTACAGTATATAATGCAGTGCCTTTACAGTTTATATTGCAGTGCCTTTACAGTATATAATGCAGTGCCTTTACAGTATATAATGCAGTGCCTTTACAATTTATATTGCAGTGCCTTTACAGTATATAATGCAGTGCCTTTACAGTATATAATGCAGTGCCTTTACAGTATATAATACAGTGCCTTTACAGTATATAATGCAGTGCCTTTATAGTATATAATGCAGTGCCTTTACAGTATATAATGCAGTGCCTTTACAGTATATAATGCAGTGCCTTTACAGTATATAATGCAGTGTCTTTACAGTATATAATGCAGTGCCTTTACAGTATATAATGCAGTGCCTTTACAGTATATAATGCAGTGCCTTTACAGTATATAATGCAGTGCATTTACAGTATATAATGCAGTGCCTTTACAGTATATAATGCAGTGCCTTTACAGTATATAATGCAGTGTCTTTACAGTATATAATGCAGTGCCTTTACAGTATATAATGCAGTGCCTTTACAGTATATAATGCAGTGCCTTTATATATAATACAGTGCCTTTACAGTATATAATGCAGTGCCTTTACAGTATATAATACAGTGTCTTTACAGTATATAATGCAGTGCCTTTACAGTATATAATACAGTGTCTTTACAGTATATAATGCAGTGCCTTTACAGTATATAATGCAGTGCCTTTACAGTATATAATACAGTGTCTTTACAGTATATAATGCAGTGCCTTTACAGTATATAATACAGTGCCTTTACAGTATATAATACAGTGTCTTTACAGTATATAATGCAGTGCCTTTACAGTATATAATGCAGTGCCTTTACAGTATATAATGCAGTGCCTTTACAGTATATAATGCAGTGCCTTTACAGTATATAATGCAGTGCCTTTACAGTATATTATGCAGTGCCTTTACAGTATATAATGCAGTGCCTTTCGAAAGTATTCAGACCCCTTGACCTTTTTCCACATTTTGTTACGTTACAGCCTCATTCTTAAAATGTATTAAATTGTTTTTCCCCTCATCATTAATCTACACGCAATATCCGATTATGACAAAGGAAAAACAGGTTTTTAAAATACATTTGTGCTAATTTATTAAAAATTGTTTTTCCCCTCATCATTAATCTACACGCAATATCCCATTATGACAAAGGAAAAACAGGTTTTTAAAATACATTTGTGCTAATTTATTAAAAATAACAAAATAAAATATCACATTTACATAAATATTCAGACCCTTTACTCAGTACTTTGTTGAAACACCTATTGCAGTGATTACAGCATCAAGTCTTCTTGGGTATCGCTACAAGCTTGGCACACCTGTATTTGGGGAGTTTCTCCCATTCTTCTCTGTAGATCCTCTCAAGCTCTGTCAGGTTGGAGGAGGAGCGTTGCTGAACAGCTATTTTCAGGTCTCAGCAGAGATTGATGGGTTCAAGTCCGGGCTCTGGCTGGGCCACTCAAGGACATTGAGACTTGTTCCAAAGCCACCCCTGCGTTGTCTTGGCTGTGTGCTTAGGGTCGTTGTCCTGTTGGAAGGTGAACCTTTGCCCTGAGGTCCTGAGCACTCTGGCGCAGGTTTTCATCAAGGATATAACATTGCAAAAATCAGAAACTTTCTGTCCAAAAATGATGCAGAAAAGTTCATCCATGTTTTTGTCTCTTCTTGATTAGACTACTGCAATAATCTACGCTCCCGGATAAATAAATAACCTTCAGTTAGTGCTAAATACAGCTGCTAGAATATTGACTAGAACCAAACCATTTGATCATATTACTCCAGTGCCTTTCTACACGGCTTCCTGTTAAGGCAAGGGCTGATTTCAATGTTTTACTGCTAACCTACAAAGCATTACATGGGCTTGCTCCTTCCTATCTCTCTGATTTGGTCCTGCCGTACATACCTACACTTACGCTACGGTCACAAGACGCAGGCCTCCTAATTGTCCCTAGAATATCTCAGCAAACAGCTGGAGGCAGGGCTTTCTCCTATAGAGCTCCATTTTTTATGGAATTGTCTGCCTACCCATGTAAGAGACGCTGACTCGGTCTCAACCTTTAAGTCTTTACTGAAGACTCATCTCTTCAGTGGGTCATATAATTGTGTGTAGTCTGGCCCAGGAGTGTGATGGTGAACGGAAAGGCACTGGAGCGACAAACAGCCCTTGCTGTCTCTGCCTGGCCAGTTCCCCTCTCTCCACTGTGATTCTCTGCCTCTAACCCTATTACAGGGGCTGAGTCACTGACCTATTGGTGCTCTTCCATGCCGTCGCTAGGAGGGGTGTGTCACTTGAGTGGGTTGAATCACTGATGTGATCTTCCTGTCTGGGTTGGAGCCCCCCTCGGGTTTGTGCCGTGGGGGAGATCTTCGTGGGCTATACTCGGCCATGTCTCAGGATGGTAAGTTGGTGGTTGAAGATATCCCTCTAGTGGTGTGGGGGCTGTGCTTTGGCAAAGTGGGTGGAGTTATAACCTGCCTGTTTGGCCCTGTCTGGGAGTATCGTCGGTATCTGAGTATTTATCCTGTCTTATCCGGTGTCCTGCGTGAATTTAAGTATGCTCCCTCTAATTCTCTCTCTCTCTCCCTCCCCTCTCGGAGGACCTGAGCCCTAGGACCATGCCTCAGGTCTACCTGACTTGATGACTCCTTGTTGTCCCCAGTCCACCTGGTCGTGCTGCTGCTCCAGTTTCAACTATTCTGCCTGCGGCTATGGAACCCTGACCTGTTCACTGGACTTGCTACCTTGTAACATCTGAAACATCTGTCTCTACAGCACCTGCTGTCTCTAAATGTCAATGCTTGGCTATGAAAAGCCAACTGACATTTACTTTTGAGGTGCTGACCTGTTGCACCCTTCTACAACCACTGAGATTATTATTATTTGGCCCTGCTGAACGTTTAACATATTGGCCATTTACTGTTATAATCTCCACCTGGCACAGCCAGAAGAGGACCGGCCACCCCTCAGAGCCTGGTTCCTCTCTAGGTTTATTCATTTCTAGGGAGTTATTCCTAGCCACCTTGCTTCTACATCTGCATTGCTTGCTGTTTGGGGTTTTAGGCTGGGTTTCTGTACAGCACTTTGAGATATCAGCTGATGTAAGAAGGGCTTAATAAATACATTTGATTGATCTCTCTGTACTTTGGTCCGTTCATCTTTTCCTCGATCCTGACTAGTCTCCCAGTCCCTGCCATTGAAAAACATCCCCACAGCATGATGCTGCCACCACCATGCTTCACCGTAGGGATGGTGCCAGGTTTTCTCCAGACGTGAAGCTTGGCATTCAGGCCAAAGAGTTCAATCTTGGTTTCATCAGACCAAAGAATCTTGTTTTTCATGTTCTTAGAGTCTTTAGGTGCCTTTTGGCAAACTCCAAGCAGGCTGTCGTGTGCCTTTTACTGAGGAGTGGCTTCGTCTAGCCACTCTACCGTCTGATTGGTGGAGTGCATCTCTTTGTTACCTCGCTGACCTAGGCCCTTTTCCCCTGATTGCTCAGTTTGACCGGGTGGCCAGCTTTAGGAAGAGTCTTGGTGGTTCCAAACTTCTTCCATTTAAAAATGATGGAGGCCACTGTGTTCTTGGGGATCTTCAAAGCTGCAGAGATGTTTTGGGACCCTTCCCCAGATCTGTGCCCCGACACAATCCTGTCTCAGAGCTCTACGGACAATTCCTTCAATGCTTAGTTTTTGCTCTGACACGCACTGTCATCTGTGGGACCTTATATAGACAGGTGTGTGCCTTTTCCAAATCATGTCCAATCAATTGAATTTACCACAGGCGGACTCCGTTCAAGTTGTAGAAACATCTCAAGGATGACCAATAGAAACAGGATGCACCTGAGCTCAATTTCGAGTCTCATGGCAAAGGGTCTGAATAATTATGTAAATAAGCTATTTCAGGTTTTTATTTTTAATACATTTGCATAAATGTACCGACAGGGCACCATCTCTGTACCGACAGGGCACCATCTCTGTACCGACAGGCCACCATCTCTGTAGTGACAGGGCACCATCTCTGTACCGACAAGGTACCATCTCTGTACCGACAGGGCACCATCTCTGTACCGACAAGGTACCATCTCTGTAGTGACAGGGCACCATCTCTGTACCGACAGGCCACCATCTCTGTACCGACAGGGCACCATCTCTGTACCGACAGGGCACCATCTCTGTACCGACAGGCCAACATCTCTGTACCGACAGGGCACCATCTCTGTACCGACAGGGCACCATCTCTGTAGTGACAGGGCACCATCTCTGTACCGACAGGGCACCATCTCTGTACCGACAGGGCACCATCTCTGTAGAGACAGGGCACCATCTCTGTACCGACAGGGCACCATCTCTGTAGTGACAGGGCACCATCTCTGTACCGACAGGGCACCATCTCTGTACCGACAGGGCACCATCTCTCTACCGACAGGGCACCATCTCTGTACCGACAGGGCACCATCTCTGTACCGACAGGGCACCATCTCTGTACCGACAGGGCACCATCTCTGTACCGACAGGGCACCATCTCTGTACCGACAGGGCACCATCTCTGTACCGACAGGGCACCATCTCTGTACCGACAGGGCACCATCTCTGTACCGACAGGGCACCATCTCTGTACCGACAGGGCACCATCTACCGACAGGGCACCATCTCTGTACCGACAGGGCACCATCTCTGTACCGACAGGGCACTATCTCTGTACCGACAGGGCACCATCTCTGTACCGACAGGGCACCATCTCTGTACCGACAGGGCACCATCTCTGTACCGACAGGGCACCATCTCTGTACCGACAGGGCACCATCTCTGTACCGACAGGGCACCATCTCTGTACCGACAGGCCACCATCTCTGTACCGACAGGGCACCATCTCTGTACCGACAGGGCACCATCTCTGTACCGACAGGGCACCATCTCTGTACCGACAGGGCACCATCTCACCGACAGGGCACCATCTCTGTACCGACAGGGCACCATCTCTGTACCGACAGGGCACCATCTCTGTACCGACAGGGCACCATCTCTGTACGTACCAGATGTACATACTTGTTCTCCTATTGCAGTTTGACTTCAGCCCAGGAACAACCAATAGTAAAACTGTCATATAATGTTGGCCAGTAGAGGTCCCCATACACCATAAGTACAGTGACATCCTGTCCTGCAGTGGTGGAAATACTTAGGTAGTACTTTCAAGTATTTTTTTCTTCAGTTTATATTTATATTTTTGACAACTTTTACTTCACTACATTCCTAAAGAAAATAAAGTACTTTTTACTCCTTTACATTTTCCCTGACACCCAAAAGTACTCATTACATTTTGAATGCTTAGCAGGACAGGAAAATTGTCCAATCTTCACACTTATCAAGAGAACATCCCTGGTCATCCCTACTGTCTCTGATCTGGCAGACTCACTAAACGCAAATGCTTCTTTGTAAATTATGTCAAGAGTGTTGAACTATGTCCCTATATCCGTGAATAAAAAATACAAGAAAATCGTGTCGTCTATTTTGCTTAATATAAGGATTTTAATACTTTTTTGTTTTATTTAACCTCGATTTAACTAGGCAAGTCAGTTAAGAACAAATTCTTATTTACAATGACAGCCAAACCCGGACGATGCCCGGCCAATTGTGCATTGCCCTTTTACTTTTGATACTTAAGTACATTTAAAACCACATACTTTTAGAATTTTACTCAAGTAAAATTTTACAGGATGACTATCACTTGAGTTATTTTCTTTTAAGTTAATTTTCATTGAGTAAAAGTAAAGATGAGTACTTTTTCCAACACTGCTGTCCTGCTACACCCTGTCCTGCTACATCATGTCCTGCTACATTCTGTCCTGCTATACCCTGTCCTGCTACAATACCCTGTCCTGCTACATCAACATCCTGTCCTGCTACACCCTGTCCTGCTACACCCTGTCCTGCTACACCCTGTCCTGCTACATCATGTCCTGCTACACCCTGTCCTGCTACACCCTGTCCTGCTACATCATGTCCTGCTACATCCTGTCCTGCTACACCCTGTCCTGCTACACCCTGTCCTGCTATACCCTGTCCTGCTACACCCTGTCCTGCTACACCCTGTCCTGCTACACCCTGTCCTGCTACATCCTGCCTGCTCCACCCTGTCCTGCTACACCCTGTCCTGCTACACCCTGTCCTGCTACATCATGTCCTGCTACACCCTGTCCTGCTACATCCTGTCCTGCTACATCCTGTCCTGCTACACCCTGTCCTGCTACACCCTGTCCTGCTACACCCTGTCCTGCTTGGTCTCAATTTCCCTTGTTGACACTGGATCACTGATATGAGTCATTGTGGCCTGGAATGAAACAGAAACAGTTGACCGCCAATGTGAGTTTTTGACAAGCCCTTTATAGTGATGAATGAGAAAATATACAGAGGTTGGACATTCTCTGAATACTTTGTAAACCACAGATTAGGTTTCTTCGTGAAGGATGCATCCTAAAAAACATCCCGTTATGAAGACAGATTCCATCCTCCTGAACTCGAACACACCAGACGTCCAGAAAACTGGTGTTGTAAAGTGTTGGTCCCATGTTTCATGAGCTGAAATAAAAGATCCCAGAAATATTCCATACGCACACAAAAGTTGATTTCTCTCAAAAGTTTGTGCACAAATTTCTTTACATTCCTGTTGGTGAGCATTTCTCCGTTTGCCAAGACAATCCATCCACCTGACAGGTGTGGCATGTCAAGAAGCTGATTAAACAGCATGATTATTACACAGGTACACCTTGTGCTGGGGACAATAAAAGGCCACTCTAAAATGTGCAGTTTTGTCACACAACACAATGACACAGACTCAAGTTTTGAGGGAGAGTACAATTGGCATGCAGAATGCAGCGTTGTCCACCAGAGCTGTTGCCAGATAATTGAATGTTCATTTCTCTACCATATGCCACCTCCGTTGTTTTATAGAAGTTGGCAGTACGTCCAACCGGCCTCACAACCGCAGAACACGTGTAACCACACCAGCCCAGCACTTCCACATCCGGCTTCTTCACCTGCAGGATCATCTGAGACCAGCCACCCAGACTGCTGATGAAACTGTGGGTTTGCACAACCGAAGAATTTCTGCACAAATTGTCAGAAACCGTCTCAGGGAAGCTCGTCTTCATGCTCTTCGTCCTCACCGGGGTCTTGACCTGACCGGCGTCGTAACCGACTTCAGTGAGCAAATGCTGGCCTTCGATGGCCACTGGAATGCCGGAGAAGTGAGTTCACTTCACGGATGAATCCACGTTTAAATTGTACTGGACAGATGGCAGACTGTGTATGGCCTCGTGTTGGCGAATGGTATGGCCTCGTGTGGGCGAGTGGTATGGCGTCGTGTGGGTGAGTGGTATGGCGTCGTGTGGGTGAGTGGTATGGCCTCGTGTGGGTGAGTGGTATGGCCTCGTGTGGGTGAGTGGTATGGCCACTCACCCACACGACGACTTCAGTGAGCAAATGCTGGCCTTCGATGGCCACTGGAATGCCGGAGAAGTGAGTTCACTTCACGGATGAATCCACGTTTAAATTGTACTGGACAGATGGCAGACTGTGTATGGCCTCGTGTGGGTGAGTGGTATGGCGTCGTGTGGGTGAGTGGTATGGCCTCGTGTGGGTGAGTGGTATGGCCTCGTGTGGGTGAGTGGTATGGCGTCGTGTGGGTGAGTGGTATGGCGTCGTGTGGGTGAGTGGTATGGCCTCGTGTGGGTGAGTGGTATGGCCTCGTGTGGGTGAGTGGTATGGCGTCGTAATGGTGAGTGGTATGGCGTCGTGTGGGTGAGTGGTATGGCGTCGTGTGGGTGAGTGGTATGGCGTCGTGTGGGTGAGTGGTATGGCGTCATGTGGGTGAGTGGTATGGCCTCGTGTGGGTGAGTGGTATGGCCTCGTGTGGATGAGTGGTATGGCGTCGTGTGGGTGAGTGGTATGGCGTCGTGTGGGTGAGTGGTATGGCGTCGTGTGGGTGAGTGGTATGGCCTCGTGTGGGTGAGTGGTATGGCGTCGTGTGGGTGAGTGGTATGGCCTCGTGTGGGTGAGTGGTATGGTCTCGTGTGGGTGAGTGGTATGGCGTCGTGTGGGTGAGTGGTATGGCGTTGTGTGGGTGAGTGGTATGGCGTCGTGTGGGTGAGTGGTATGGCGTCGTGTGGGTGAGTGGTATGTCGTCGTGTGGGTGAGTGGTTTGCTGATGTCAATATTGTGAACAGAGTGCCCCTTGGTGGCAGTGGGGTTATGGTATGGGCAGGCATAAGCTATGGACAACAAACACAATGGCATTTTAATGATGGCAATTTGAATGCATAGAGATACCGTGACGAGATACTGAGGTCCATTGTCGTGCCATTCATCCACCTCATGTTTCCGCATGTTAATTCACAGCCCCATGTCTCAAGGATCTGTACACAATACCTGGAAGCTGAAAATGTCCCAGTTCTTCCATGACCTGCAGACTCACCAGACATGTCACCCATTGAGCATGTTTGGGATGCTCTGGATCGACGAGTACAACAGCGTGTTCCAGTTCCCGCCAATATCCTGCAACTTCGCACAGCCATTGAAGAGGAGTGGGGACAACATACCACAGGACACAAATCAACAGCCTGATCAACTCTATGTGAAGGAGATGTGTCGCTCTGCATGAGGCAAATGGTGGTCAGACCAGATACTGACTGGTCTTCTGATCCACGCCCCTACCTTTTCTTTAAGGTCTCTGTGACCAACAGATGCATGTCTGTATTCCTACTCATGTGAAATCCATAGATTAAGGTCTAATGAATTAATTTAAATTGATTGATATCCTAATATGAACTGTAACTCAGTAAATTCTTAGAGTATGTTGCGGGTTACATTTTTATAATTTGGTTCAGTGTATTTTTTGTATTTTTATTGTTAATGTGAAGGTCAAAGATCACATCTTTGCATTCAACGCTTTATTATTATTATTATTATTATTATTATTAACGAGAGTTAAGACGCCATGTGGAAAAGTGATCTGTATTGGAGTCACATGTGGCAAACAAAACAAAAACACAAACCTAGTTTAAAAAAAAAAAAATAATCTAAAACATACAGTCACAACAAATTACTAATATATGACCAAAAAAATATACATACAAATATTTACAAACTATTGAGGTTGTACATCAACGCATACAACAACAAAAAACACATATTACAAAGTAAATTGCATTTTCCGAATGGGCTGGTTCAAGACTTTGGGAAATGCTGGCAACATATGTCACGATAAAATACAATGTGCATCTGAAAAGGCACCCATTTTATTTATAGTATCCTATTCGAACTATAGTACACTACTCTGGACCAAGTGCACCAAAAATACAAATAATAATAAAATAAATAATAATATATATATATTATTATTATTTAATTTTTTTTGTGCACTTGGTCCAAAGCAGTGTACTATAGTTAGAATAGGATACCATTGGGGACAGAGGCGTAAATGTAATATCTGATGATAATGTTCCTCGATAGTGTCAACATATGAACATTCCACTAGAGGGTCTTCCTGTACTGTATCGGACTGAATTCAAATACTTTGAGAAAGGAAAGGCATGTTAATTGGCCTAGTGAGGAAGGACACAGAAAACATGGGTTTCGTCCCAAATGGCACCCTATTCCCTACTTTAGTACACTACTTTTGGCCAGGCACATGGTTTCTTGGCTGAGGTTTAAATTCATGGAGGGATAGAGGGATGTGTACCCTCCTCATCAGTGTTATCTGTGGCTCTGAATATGGTTGCCAGAGAAACAGAGAGGACACACATTTTACAGTTGAACCCTCGACCTTCACCAAGTTTATATGACCCTTATGGCTACATTAGAGATTCTGAGAAGAAATCTTTCTCTTGAGTCCTTGGATATATTAATGGAATGTTCCTCAAATGTTCTTTTTCTGTTTGAGTTCTAGAACAAATTCATGGAATTTTCCTCAAATGTTCTTTTTCTGTTTGAGTTCTAGAACAAATTAATGGAATTTTCCTCAAAATTTTATTTTTTTATTTTGAGTTCTAGAACAAAAGTCAGAATGAGCACCAGCGTAACTTTGTTTGATGCTGGTCTGCTCCCCACACCCTGAAATTGCTTTGTTACTAGAGGAAAATGTGCTTATTGTTGCATTTCTCTTCAATCTGTTTGCACCCGTGAAATAGACAGTGTGAGTAATTTAGACTGAGTATACATTAATAGTTCTTAACCACTTTGACATAGAATGTGTGCATTAAACAGATTGTCGAACATAAACCCATCCCAGTCATATTTGTGGGCGTATCAGTCTACATGGAACAAAAATACAATGCATTATTTTGTGATCCTTTCAAAAAATATACTATAGTTTGCTTTGACGTTAAAGAATATGTGTGAGACCTCAAGGCCAGCTTATGACAATAAGTGGAAACATTAAAGTTGATAGTGTTGAACAAACTATTAAAATATTATAACATATAAAACTCTGCAGTGGCTTCTCTTTCGAAAAAGGAAATGAATGTCAAAGAAATGGATGTATAATCCCACTGGGAGGACAGCGGTTGTTTCCACGGCGTTCCAATGTAATCACATGGAACCAATGTGGAATAGACTTTGAATGGACATCTGTGCCCAGTTAGATTCCTGTTTACTACAAGCTGTGAAACACAAAAACAAATCATCAAATGGATGGACAAAAGTACATTTTTCTTTCTTCTATATCATTCATGAAGGTATTTCTCTTGCTGATTTGATTCATTCATGAAGGTATTTCTCTTGCTGGTTTGATTCAATTGTTAATCTCAAGACACTGTTGTTTGTCTCTGTAAGCACCAATTAGACTCATCCCTCTCCTTCAGATCAGCCAATCAGAAGGCCTCACACTGACAGTCTAGCCCAATCAGACGGTCTCATACAGCAGCATCCCGCTGAAGATGGTGAGGGGTTCTGAGGAGTGGGCCAGTTTCCCGGTGACCAGGTCGATGCAGACGGTATCTCCCACCTCCATAGGGAGGATGATGTTGAAGACAGCCAGGGCTCCGGGCGTGTGTCTGGCCTCCGCCATGGGTTTCTCCAGTCCCTCTGGTTGGTAGCCTGCAGAGTCCCCGCGCGCCACTCCGTAGTTGGACTTAGATAGGACAGCCTCAAGCTTCACATTCTTATGGCCTGTCAGGGTAGCGCTGAAGGAGTATCTACCACTCACTGGGGCTGTGAAGTAACCTGGCGAGACAGAGACATGGTTCTGGGTTATAACACCAGTAATATTAACTTTCATTTCGATGGGCAACGGAGTTGTCAAATAATAACAACGTAGTAAATAAAAGGGATCGTTGGCGTCTCATGATGAGTTTTGCAGTCAAACAAGCACAGCATATATTTGAATAAACATGCAATAAGTACACAAGCCTTTACTCAAATTGAAAAAAAATGACTCCGGTCTAAGATTTAAGAACTAAGATGGTAAGGTCTTGACAGAGATAATATACATGTACAACTCCACTCCTGTTAATGATGCCCAAACACACACCTGTGCCTGGGTTATAGACATCCTTCTCGTTGACAAAGATCTTGTTGAAGACTATGGTTCCAGCCCTGGCCTGAGGGCGGGTCAGAGCTGCTGAGAAGGACAGACGAGGAACGTGGGAGTCTGATCCTGCTGGACCTGGTATCGGGGGAGAGAGGTGTGTTTACTGGTATCAGGGGAGAGAGGTGTGTTTACTGGTATCGGGGGAGAGAGGTGTGTTTACTGGTATCAGGGGAGAGAGGTGTGTTTACTGGTATCAGAGGAGAGAGGTGTGTTTACTGGTATCAGAGGAGAGAGGTGTGTTTACTGGTATCAGAGGAGAGAGGTGTGTTTACTGGTATCAGAGGAGAGAGGTGTGTTTATTGGTATCAGGGGAGAGAGGTGTGTTTACTGGTATCAGGGGAGAGAGGTGTGTTTACTGGTATCAGGGGAGAGAGGTGTGTTTACTGGTATCAGGGGAGAGAGGTGTGTTTACTGGTATCAGGGGAGAGAGGTGTGTTTACTGGTATCAGGGGAGAGAGGTGTGTTTACTGGTATCAGAGGAGAGAGGTGTGTTTACTGGTATCAGGGGAGAGAGGTGTGTTTAGTGGTATCAGGGGAGAGAGGTGTGTTTACTGGTATCAGGGGATAGGTGTGTTTACTGGTATCGGGGGAGAGAGGTGTGTTTGCTGGTATCAGAGGAGAGAGAGGTGTGTTTACTGGTATCAGGGGAGAGAGAGGTGTGTTTACTGGTATCAGAGGAGAGAGAGGTGTGTTTACTGGTATCAGGGGAGAGAGGTGTGTTTACTGGTATCAGGGGAGAGAGGTGTGTTTACTGGTATCAGGGGAGAGAGGTGTGTTTACTGGTATCGGGGGAGAGAGGTGTGTTTACTGGTATCGGGGGAGAGAGGTGTGTTTACTGGTATCAGGGGAGAGAGGTGTGTTTACTGGTATCGGGGGAGAGAGGTGTGTTTACTGGTATCGGGGGAGAGAGGTGTGTTTACTGGTATCGGGGGAGAGAGGTGTGTTTACTGGTATCAGAGGAGAGAGGTGTGTTTACTGGTATCAGGGGAGAGAGGTGTGTTTACTGGTATCGGGGGAGAGAGGTGTGTTTACTGGTATCGGGGGAGAGAGGTGTGTTTACTGGTATCGGGGGAGAGAGGTGTGTTTACTGGTATCAGGGGAGAGAGGTGTGTTTACTGGTATCAGGGGAGAGAGGTGTGTTTACTGGTATCAGAGGAGAGAGGTGTGTTTACTGGTATCAGAGGAGAGAGGTGTGTTTACTGGTATCAGGGGAGAGAGGTGTGTTTACTGGTATCAGGGGAGAGAGGTGTGTTTACTGGTATCAGGGGAGAGAGGTGTGTTTACTGGTATCAGGGGAGAGAGGTGTGTTTACTGGTATCAGAGGAGAGAGGTGTGTTTACTGGTATCAGAGGAGAGAGAGGTGTGTTTACTGGTATCGGGAGAGAGAGGTGTGTTTACTGGTATCAGAGGAGAGAGGTGTGTTTACTGGTATCAGGGGAGAGAGGTGTGTTTACTGGTATCAGGGGAGAGAGGTGTGTTTACTGGTATCGGGGGAGAGAGGTGTGTTTACTGGTATCGGGGGAGAGAGATGTGTTTACTGGTATCGGGGGAGAGGTGTGTTTACTGGTATCAGGGGAGAGAGAGGTGTGTTTACTGGTATCAGGGGAGAGAGGTGTGTTTGCTGGTATCAGGGGAGAGAGGTGTGTTTACTGGTATCGGGGAGAGAGGTGTGTTTGCTGGTATCGGGGGAGAGAGGTGTGTTTGCTGGTATCGGGGGAGAGAGGTGTGTTTACTGGTATCGGGGGAGAGAGGTGTGTTTGCTGGTATCGGGGGAGAGAGGTGTGTTTGCTGGTATCGGGGGAGAGAGGTGTGTTTACTGGTATCAGGGGAGAGAGGTGTGTTTACTGGTATCAGGGGAGAGAGGTGTGTTTGCTGGTATCGGGGGAGAGAGGTGTGTTTGCTGGTATCGGGGGAGAGAGGTGTGTTTACTGGTATCAGGGGAGAGAGGTGTGTTTACTGGTATCGGGGGAGAGAGGTGTGTTTACTGGTATCAGGGAGAGAGGTGTGTTTACTGGTATCAGGGGAGAGAGGTGTGTTTACTGGTATCAGGGGAGAGAGGTGTGTTTACTGGTATCAGGGAGAGAGGTGTGTTTACTGGTATCGGGGGAGAGAGGTGTGTTTACTGGTATCGGGGGAGAGAGGTGTGTTTACTGGTATCAGGGGGAGAGAGGTGTGTGGTATTACTGGTATCAGGGGAGAGAGGTGTGTTTACTGGTATCGGGGGAGAGAGGTGTGTTTACTGGTATCGGGGGAGAGAGGTGTGTTTACTGGTATCGGGGGAGAGGTGTGTTTACTGGTATCAGGGGAGAGAGGTGTGTTTACTGGTATCAGGGGAGAGAGGTGTGTTTACTGGTATCAGAGGAGAGAGGTGTGTTTACTGGTATCAGGGGAGAGAGGTGTGTTTACTGGTATCAGTATCAGGGGAGAGAGGTGTGTTTACTGGTATCAGGGGAGAGAGGTGTGTTTACTGGTATCAGAGGAGAGAGGTGTGTTTACTGGTATCAGGGGAGAGAGGTGTGTTTACTGGTATCAGGGGAGAGAGGTGTGTTTACTGGTATCAGGGGAGAGAGGTGTGTTTATCTGGTATGTTTACTGGGGAGAGAGGTGTGTTTACTGGTATCAGGGGAGAGAGGTGTGTTTACTGGTATCAGGGGGAGAGAGGTGTGTTTACTGGTATCAGAGGAGAGAGGTGTGTTTACTGGTATCGGGGGAGAGAGGTGTGTTTACTGGTATCAGGGAGAGAGGTGTGTTTACTGGTATCAGGGGAGAGAGGTGTGTTTACTGGTATCAGGGGAGAGAGGTGTGTTTACTGGTATCAGGGGAGAGAGGTGTGTTTACTGGTATCAGGGAGAGAGGTGTGTTTACTGGTATCAGAGGAGAGAGGTGTGTTTACTGGTATCAGGGGAGAGAGGTGTGTTTACTGGTATCAGGGAGAGAGGTGTGTTTACTGGTATCGGGGGAGAGAGGTGTGTTTACTGGTATCAGGGGAGAGAGGTGTGTTTACTGGTATCAGGGGAGAGAGGTGTGTTTACTGGTATCAGGGGAGAGAGGTGTGTTTACTGGTATCAGAGGGGGAGAGGTGTGTTTACTGGTATCAGGGGAGAGAGGTGTGTTTACTGGTATCAGGGGAGAGAGGTGTGTTTACTGGTATCAGGGGAGAGAGGTGTGTTTACTGGTATCAGGGGAGAGAGGTGTGTTTACTGGTATCAGGGGAGAGAGGTGTGTTTACTGGTATCGGGGGAGAGAGGTGTGTTTACTGGTATCAGGGGAGAGAGGTGTGTTTACTGGTATCAGGGGAGAGAGGTGTGTTTACTGGTATCAGGGGAGAGAGGTGTGTTTACTGGTATCAGGGGAGAGAGGTGTGTTTACTGGTATCAGGGGAGAGAGGTGTGTTTACTGGTATCAGGGGAGAGAGGTGTGTTTACTGGTATCGGGGGAGAGAGGTGTGTTTACTGGTATCAGGGGAGAGAGGTGTGTTTACTGGTATCAGGGGAGAGAGGTGTGTTTACTGGTATCAGGGGAGAGAGGTGTGTTTACTGGTATCAGGGGAGAGAGGTGTGTTTACTGGTATCAGGGGAGAGAGGTGTGTTTACTGGTATCAGGGGAGAGAGGTGTGTTTACTGGTATCAGGGGAGAGAGAGGTGTGTTTACTGGTATCAGGGGAGAGAGGTGTGTTTACTGGTATCAGGGGAGAGAGGTGTGTTTACTGGTATCAGGGGAGAGAGGTGTGTTTACTGGTATCAGGGGAGAGAGGTGTGTTTACTGGTATCAGAGGAGAGAGGTGTGTTTACTGGTATCAGGGGAGAGAGGTGTGTTTACTGGTATCAGGGAGAGAGGTGTGTTTACTGGTATCAGAGGAGAGAGGTGTGTTTACTGGTATCAGAGGAGAGAGGTGTGTTTACTGGTATCAGGGGAGAGAGGTGTGTTTACTGGTATCAGGGGAGAGAGGTGTGTTTACTGGTATCAGAGGAGAGAGGTGTGTTTACTGGTATCAGAGGAGAGAGGTGTGTTTACTGGTATCAGGGGAGAGAGGTGTGTTTACTGGTATCAGGGGAGAGGTGTGTTTACTGGTATCAGAGGAGAGAGGTGTGTTTACTGGTATCAGGGGAGAGAGGTGTGTTTACTGGTATCAGGGGAGAGAGGTGTGTTTACTGGTATCAGGGGAGAGAGGTGTGTTTACTGGTATCAGGGGAGAGAGGTGTGTTTACTGGTATCAGGGGAGAGAGGTGTGTTTACTGGTATCAGAGGAGAGAGGTGTGTTTACTGGTATCAGAGGAGAGAGGTGTGTTTACTGGTATCAGAGGAGAGAGGTGGGGAGAGAGGTGTGTTTACTGGTATCAGGGGAGAGAGGTGTGTTTACTGGTATCAGGGGAGAGAGGTGTGTTTACTGGTATCAGGGGAGAGAGGTGTGTTTACTGGTATCAGGGGAGAGAGGTGTGTTTACTGGTATCAGGGGAGAGAGGTGTGTTTACTGGTATCAGGGGAGAGAGGTGTGTTTACTGGTATCAGGGGAGAGAGGTGTGTTTACTGGTATCAGGGTTTACTGGAGAGAGGTGTGTTTACTGGTATCAGGGAGAGAGGTGTGTTTACTGGTATCAGGGGAGAGAGGTGTGTTTACTGGTATCGGGGGAGAGAGGTGTGTTTACTGGTATCAGGGGAGAGAGGTGTGTTTACTGGTATCAGGGGAGAGAGGTGTGTTTACTGGTATCAGGGGAGAGAGGTGTGTTTACTGGTATCAGAGGAGAGAGATGTGTTTACTGGTATCAGGGGAGAGAGTGGTGCTTACTGGTATCAGGGGAGAGAGGTGTGTTTACTGGTATCACTGGAGGAGAGAGGTGTGTTTACTGGTATCAGGGGAGAGAGGTGTGTTTACTGGTATCAGGGGAGAGAGGTGTGTTTACTGGTATCAGAGGAGAGAGGTGTGTTTACTGGTATCGGGGGAGAGAGGTGTGTTTACTGGTATCAGGGGAGAGAGGTGTGTTTACTGGTATCAGGGGAGAGAGGTGTGTTTACTGGTATCAGGGGAGAGAGGTGTGTTTACTGGTATCAGAGGTGGAGAGAGGTGTGTTTACTGGTATCAGGGGAGAGAGGTGTGTTTACTGGTATCATGGGAGAGAGGTGTGTTTACTGGTATCAGGGGGAGAGAGGTGTGTTTACTGGTATCAGAGGAGAGAGGTGTGTTTACTGGTATCAGGGGAGAGAGGTGTGTTTACTGGTATCAGGGGAGAGAGGTGTGTTTACTGGTATCAGGGGAGAGAGGTGTGTTTACTGGTATCAGAGGAGAGAGGTGTGTTTACTGGTATCAGGGGAGAGAGGTGTGTTTACTGGTATCGGGGGAGAGAGGTGTGTTTACTGGTATCGGGGAGAGAGGTGTGTTTACTGGTATCAGAGGAGAGAGGTGTGTTTACTGGTATCAGGGGAGAGAGGTGTGTTTACTGGTATCAGGGAGAGAGGTGTGTTTACTGGTATCAGGGGAGAGAGGTGTGTTTACTGGTATCAGAGGAGAGAGGTGTGTTTACTGGTATCAGGGGAGAGAGGTGTGTTTACTGGTATCAGGGGAGAGAGGTGTGTTTACTGGTATCAGGGGGAGAGAGGTGTGTTTACTGGTATCAGAGGAGAGAGGTGTGTTTACTGGTATCAGGGAGAGAGGTGTGTTTACTGGTATCAGGGGAGAGAGGTGTGTTTACTGGTATCAGACTGGAGAGAGGTGTGTTTACTGGTATCAGGGGAGAGAGGTGTGTTTACTGGTATCAGGGAGAGAGGTGTGTTTACTGGTATCAGGGAGAGAGGTGTGTTTACTGGTATCAGGTGGGGAGAGAGAGGTGTGTTTACTGGTATCAGGGGAGAGAGGTGTGTTTACTGGTATCAGGGAGAGAGGTGTGTTTACTGGTATCAGGGGAGAGAGGTGTGTTTACTGGTATCAGGGGAGAGAGGTGTGTTTACTGGTATCAGAGGAGAGAGGTGTGTTTACTGGTATCAGAGGAGAGAGGTGTGTTTACTGGTATCAGGGGAGAGAGGTGTGTTTACTGGTATCAGAGGAGAGAGGTGTGTTTACTGGTATCAGGGGAGAGAGATGTGTTTACTGGTATCAGGGGAGAGAGGTGTGTTTACTGGTATCAGAGGAGAGAGGTGTGTTTACTGGTATCAGGGGAGAGAGGTGTGTTTACTGGTATCAGGGGAGAGAGGTGTGTTTACTGGTATCAGAGGAGAGAGGTGTGTTTACTGGTATCAGGGGAGAGAGATGTGTTTAGTGGTATCAGGGGAGAGAGGTGTGTTTACTGGTATCAGGGGATAGGTGTGTTTACTGGTATCGGGGGAGAGAGGTGTGTTTACTGGTATCAGAGGAGAGAGGTGTGTTTACTGGTATCAGGGGAGAGAGGTGTGTTTACTGGTATCAGAGGAGAGAGGTGTGTTTACTGGTATCAGGGGAGAGAGGTGTGTTTACTGGTATCAGGGGAGAGAGGTGTGTTTACTGGTATCAGGGAGAGAGGTGTGTTTACTGGTATCAGGGGAGAGAGGTGTGTTTACTGGTATCAGAGGAGAGAGGTGTGTTTACTGGTATCAGGGGAGAGAGGTGTGTTTACTGGTATCAGAGGAGAGAGGTGTGTTTACTGGTATCATGGGAGAGAGATGTGTTTACTGTTATCAGGGGAGAGAGAGATGTGTTTACTGGTATCAGGGGAGAGAGAGATGTGTTTACTGGTATCAGGGGAGAGAGGTGTGTTTACTGGTATCAGGGGAGAGAGATGTGTTTACTGTTATCAGGGGAGAGAGAGATGTGTTTACTGGTATCAGAGGAGAGAGGTGTGTTTACTGGTATCAGAGGAGAGAGGTGTGTTTACTGGTATCGGGGGAGAGAGGTGTGTTTACTGGTATCAGAGGAGAGAGGTGTGTTTACTGGTATCAGGGAGAGAGGTGTGTTTACTGGTATCAGAGGAGAGAGGTGTGTTTACTGGTATCAGGGGAGAGAGGTGTGTTTACTGGTATCAGGGGAGAGAGGTGTGTTTACTGGTATCAGGGGAGAGAGGTGTGTTTACTGGTATCAGGGGAGAGAGGTGTGTTTACTGGTATCAGAGGAGAGAGGTGTGTTTACTGGTATCAGGGGAGAAAGGTGTGTTTACATACAGTACAGTGCATACAGTACATACAGTACATACAGCACAGTACATACAGTACATACAGTACATACAGTACAGTATAGTACATACAGTATAGTATAGTACATACAGTACAGTATAGTATAGTACATACAGTACATACAGTATAGTATAGTACATACAGTACAGTATAGTATAGTACATACAGTACAGTACAGTATAGTACATACAGTATAGTATAGTACATACAGTACATACAGTATAGTATAGTACATACAGTACAGTATAGTACATACAGTATAGTATAGTACATACAGTACAGTATAGTATAGTACATACAGTACAGTATAGTACATACAGCATAGTATAGTACATACAGTACATACAGTACAGTATAGTACATACAGTATAGTACATGCAGTATAGTACATACAGTACAGAACATACAGTACAGAACATACAGTATAGTATATACAGCACAGTACATACAGTATAGTACATACAGTATAGTACATACAGTATAGTACATACAGTATAGTACATGCAGTATAGTACATACAGTACAGCACATACAGTATAGTACATACAGTATAGTACATACAGTATAGTACATACAGTACAGCACACAGTATTGTACATACAGTATAGTACAGAGTATAAACATGAAACACTAACAAACAAATGGTGTAATTCAGTATTGGTGTGGGATTCAACTGAGGGCAGATGAGAGTCTATTCACTCAGATCAATGTTAACATTATTAATGAATAGATACATGATAACATACCTTCTTCACCTCTCAGACCTGGGATGAAAGATGAAAAGAAAAATATTAAATAACACAGCACTGATTTTGGGCTCTATTCAATCCGCATGGCAGAAGGTTCAGCTCTACTGTGTGAATGAAATTTTGCGGCATTCATGGTAAAGGCTGTATATTCCGGCTCAATACGCTGCGATACAGATTGAATAGAGATCACTTTAGTTCATTTCAGAATTAAATGAATAGTAATGTCATGGTTAGCATACCTTGATTTGAGAGAGAATAAAACCCTGCACTCTGTACTTGTCAGTATCACAAGTGTTTACAGAGACCTCGCAGCCTTCCCCAGAGCTTCTGTATCACTTTGTGATGATCCAATGTGTGTTTTTGTTTTACCTGGAGGTCCCAGGGGCCCCTCTTTGCCAGGATTGCCTTCGGGCCCTTCTCTTCCTTGGGGTCCCTTTGGCCCGGGGAGTCCAGAATAGCCCCTCTCTCCTCTCGGACCGGGCAGACCAGGGGAACCTTACACATGGAGGAAAGGGTGGACAGCTGACGTAAGCACACACATTTTCTCTTCGAAAATGTACCTTTTTTCTACTTTTGTTGTTGATATTTTAATACAAGTATTTGCAAACAGCACTGTACAGGTAATGACTTGATATTCAATACAACCATCAAGAAATCATTCCAGAAAACAGAACAGCTAGAAGATAGAAGCACTCGTTACTAAGTTATGAGTCTACTTTAGTAAGATAAACCACATGCCTTGAAAACTATTGAGCAAGACACCACAGACACACCACAGACCCACCACAGAACCACCACAGACCACCACAGACCACCACAGACCACCACAGACCACCACAGACTACCACAGACTACCACAGACTACCACAGACACACCACAGACCACCACAGACTACCACAGACATACCACAGACCACCACAGACCACCACAGACCACCAAAGACACACCACAGACCACCACAGACATACCACAGACCACCAAAGACACACCACAGACCACCACAGACCACCACAGACTACCACAGACACCACAGACTACCACAGACATACCACAGACCACCACAGACTACCACAGACATACCACAGACCACCACAGACCACCACAGACTCACCACAGAAACACCACAGAAACACCACAGACCACCACAGACATACCACAGACCACCACAGACCACCACAGACCACCACAGACCACCACAGACCACCACAGACACACCACAGACCACCACAGACCACCACAGACACACCACAGTCCAGGGTCCAAGGACAAGATACTCTCTCTGCTCCAAATAGTCTAGTCAGCAAGATCCACACCAGAGCAGAAAGTTGAGGAGGACAGTTAAAAACTACCAGACACATAATGGGTTTATTTCTGGTCCGTCCCGTTCGTCCTGACCTCGACCATCAACCTCCCAAATGATATCTCTAACTTCTGCATTCTTGAAATGGGGCTTGGGCATTCTCATACGTACACTGAATATACAAAAACAGCATGTGGACACAACCTAAAAATCATCTGTCCTTTGTTGCAACACTTCTTACCGTGTTCCAAACTGCCTTTGGAAGCAACATCAACACAAGAACTGTTCGTCAGGAGCTTCATGAAATGGGTTTCCATGGCCGAGCAGCCGCACACAAGCCTAAGATCACCATGTTCAATGCCAAGCGTTGGCTAGAGTGGTGTGAAGCTCACCACCATTAGACTCTGGAGCATTGAAAACGCGTTCTCTGGAGTGATGAATCACGCTTTACCATCTGGCATGTCTGATGGATGAATCTGGGTTTGGCGGATGCCAGGAGAACACTACCTGCCCGAATGCATAGTGCCAACTGTAAAGTTTGGTGGATGAGGAATAGTGGTCTGAGGCTGTTTTTCATAGATCAGGCTAGGCCCCTTAGTCCCAGTGAAGGGAAATCTTAACACTACAGCATACAATGACATTCTAGACGATTCTGTGCTTCTAACTTTATGGCAACAGTTTGGTGAAGGCTCTTTCCTTGTTTCAGCATGACAAGGCCCCCGTGCACAAAGCGAGGTCCATACAGAAATGGTTCGTCGAGATCAGCATGGAAGAATGTGACTGGCCTGCACAGAGCTCTGACCTCAAACCCATCGAACACCTTGGGATGAATTGGAACGTTGACTGTGAGCCAGGAGCCCTAATCGCCCAACATCAGTGACCGACCTCACTAATGCTCTTATGGCTGAATGGAAGCAAGTCCCCGCAGCAATGTTCCAACATCTAGTAGAAAGCCTTCCTAGAAGACTGGAGGCTGTTATAGCAGCAATGTTCCAACATCTAGTAGAAAGCCTTCCTAGAAGACTGGAGGCTGTTATAGCAGCAATGTTCCAACATCTAGTGGAAAGCCTTCCCAGAAGACTGGAGGCTGTTATAGCAGCAATGTTCCAACATCTAGTGGAAAGCCTTCCTAGAAGACTGGAGGCTGTTATAGCAGCAATGTTCCAACATCTAGTGGAAAGCCTTCCCAGAAGACTGGAGGCTGTTATAGCAGCAAAGGGGGGACCAACTCCTTTTTAATGCCCATGATTTTGGAATGAGATGTTTGGCGATACTTTTGATCATGTAGTGTATCTTAGATGTGCACTTAACTTCACTCTTAAAGTACAAATCAACTGAAATAGGATATAGGATGCACTTTATTATCCCTAAGGAGAAAATTGTCATCAACTCAATGACTTGGCTATGAAGTTACTAAAAGCTCATTTCGCCCAACAATTTGGCACATTGCACTTCACCTCCCTTTAGTACACTCACCAACAAAGTCCTGTTGTTTAAAGCTGTGGAACTCCTCGAGGACGTTGAGGACAGAGGTGTTGAGCCTGTTGATGTCAGAGTGAACGTCTGGAAGCTGGACGTGCTGGATGTTGTCAATGGACTCGTCGTGGAAGATGACCGTAGAGTTGAGCGTGTTGACACAGTTCCACAGCCCTGACACGTGTCTGTTCAGCCCCTCCTTGATAATAATAATACAAAATTATTATACTCAACATCAGCCTTTCAAGAACTCCAAGGACAAAACACAAATGTTTTTAAAAAAACAGATTAAAAAAAAGTTCCTTAAAAAGAGATTCAGGCCTCCCTGGTGGTGCAGTGGTTAAGGGTGCTGTACTGCAGCGCCCAGGCTCTGTCGTAACCGGCCGCGACCGGGAGGTCCGTGGGGCGACGCACAATTGGCCTAGCGTCGTCCGGGTTAGGGAGGTTTTGGCCGGTAGGGAAATCCTTGTCTCATCGCGCACCAGCGACTCCTGCAGCGGGCCGGGCACAGTGCGCGCTAACCAAGGTTGCCAGGTGCACGGTGTTTCCTCCGACACATTGGTGCGGCTGGCTTCCGGCTTGGATGCGTGCTGTGTTAAGAAGCAGTCCGGCTTGGTTGGGCTGACGCATGACTTTCAACCTTCGTCTCTCCCGAGCCCGTACGGGAGTTGTAGCGATGAGCCAAGATAGTAGCTAATAAAAAATAATTGGATACCACGAAATTGGGGAGAAAAAGGGGTAAAATTTAAAAAAAAGGTTCACTACCTTGATCTTGGCCAGGCTGTTGGAGACACCATCCAGCCGGCCACAGACGTCCTCCATCTTGGACAGCCTCTTGTCCAGCCCGTCCCCGGACCGCCAACACTCCCCAATCTCCGTCACGTATTTACTGGTGATGGTCTTTATCTCACGACCCAGGTCAGTGAAGCGCCCCCTGGTGTCCTTGACGTGCTCGTCCAGCTCTGTCTGCACGTGGTCCAACTTGGGGAAGGAGAGGTTGACAAGTGACTCATCACAATACAATACAGAACTGTGAAATATAACTGTGCAATATAACATGGATTTGCAGGATACAAGAACCATGTACATTTGGAAAGTATTCAGACCCCTTGACCTTTTTCCCCCAGATTTTGTTATGTTACAGCCTTATTCTAAAAGGGATGAATTTGTCAATCTACACACAATACCACATCATAACAAAGCAAAAACAGTTTTTTTGATTTTTTGCAAAAAAAAAAAACAATATGACATTTATATAAATATTCAGAGCCTTTAATCAGTACTTTGTTCAAGCACCTTTGGCAGCAATTACAGTCTCAAGTCTTCTTGGGTATGACGCTACAAGCTTGGCAAACCTGTATTTGGGGAGTTTCTCCCATTCTTCTCTGCAGATTCTCTCAAGTTCTGTCAGGTTGGAAGGGGAGTGTTGCTGCACAGCTATTTTCATGTCTCTCCAGAGATGTTTGAGCGGGTTCAAGTCTGGGCTCTGGTTGGGCCACTCAAGGACATTCAGAGACTTGTCCCGAAGCCACTCCTGCACTGTTGTGACTGTGTGCTTAGGGTCATTGTCCTGTTGGAAGACGAACCTTCGCCCCAGCCTGAGGTTCTGAGCGCTCTGGAGCAGGTTTTCATCAAGGACCAATTTGGTTTCTCATGCTCTGAGTCCTTTACGTGCCTTTTGGAAAACTCCAAGCAGGCTATCATGTGGCTTTTACTGAGGAGCGGCTTCCGTCTGGCCACTCTACCATAACGGCCTGATTGGTGGAGTGCTGCGGAGATGGTTGTCCTTCTGGAAGTTTCTCCCATCTCCACAGAGGAACTCTGGAGCTCTGTCAGAGTGACCATCGGGTTCTTTGTCACCTCCCTGACCAAGACCCTTCTCCCCTGATTGCTCAGTTTGGCCGGGCAGTTAGCAATCATTCTGATTGGCTGGGCTTGGCTCCCCAGTGGGTGAACCTGGCTTCCAAGTGGGGGGGCCTATGCCCTCCCAGGCCCACCCATGGCTGCGCCCCTGCCCAGTCATGTGAAATCTATAGAATAGGGGCTAATTAATTTATTTCAATTGACTGATTTCCTTATATTAACTGTAACACTGTTCTTGGGGACGTTCAACACTGCAGACATTTTTTTCGTATCCTTCCCCAGATCTGTGCTTTCAACACAATCCTGTCTCAGAGCTCTACGGACAATTCCTTCGATCTCGTGGTGTTGTTTTTCGCTCTGACATGCACTATCAACTGTGGGACCTTTTAAATAGACAAGTGTGTGCCTTTCCAAATCATGTCCAATCAATTGAATTTACCACAGGTGGACTCCAGGATGCACCTGAGCTAAATGTCGAGGCTCAAAGCAAAGGGTCTGAATATAAGGTATCTTTAAAAAAATATTTAATACATTTGTAAAAATGTTTAAAAACCTGTTTTTGCTTTGTTTTTTATTGTGTATAGTGTGTAGATTGAGTATTGGGAAGAAGAAAAAAACTATTTTTTAGAATAAAGCAACAAATTGTAACAAAATGTGGAACCAGGGAAGGGGTCTGAATACTTTCTGAATGCACCTGTTGATGGACATGTGGATCGACTAAATCTATGGGGGGGGGCTGTAGATAGATCAACTCTCCAGTAGGAGGTGCTGTAGATAGATCAACTCTCCAGTAGGAGGTGCTGTAGCCAGATCAACTCCAGTAGGAGGTGCTGTAATGTAGATAGATCAACTCTCCAGTAGGAGGTGCTGTAATGTAGATAGAACAACTCTCCAGTAGGAGGTGCTGTAGATAGATCAAGTCTCCAGTAGGAGGTGCTGTAGCTGGATCAACTCTCCAGTAGGAGGTGCTGTAGCCAGATCAACTCTCCAGTAGGAGGTGCTGTAGATAGATCACCTCTCCAGTAGGAGGTGCTGTAGACAGATCAACTCTCCAGTAGGAGGTGCTGTAGATAGATCAACTCTCCAGTAGGAGGTGCTGTAGATAGATCAACTCTCCAGTAGGAGGTGCTGTAGATAGATCAACTCTCCAGTAGGAGGTGCTGTAGACAGATCAACTCTCCAGTAAGAGGTGCTGTAGACAGATCAACTCTCCAGTAGGAGGTGCTGTAGACAGATCAACTCTCCAGTAAGAGGTGCTGTAGATAGATCAACTCTCCAGTAGGAGGTGCTGTAGACAGATCAACTCTCCAGTAGGAGGTGCTGTAGACAGATCAACTCTCCAGTAGGAGGTGCTGTAGCCAGATCAACTCTCCAGTAGGAGGTGCTGTAGACAGATCAACTCTCCAGCAGGAGGTGCTGTAGATAGATTAACTCTCCAGTAGGAGGTGCTGTAGGTAGATCAACTCTCCAGTAGGAGGTGCTGTAGACAGATTAACTCTCCAGTAATGAGGTGCTGAAGCCAGATCAACTCTCCAGTAGGAGGTGCTGTAGATAGATCAACTCTCCAGTAGGAGGTGCTGTAGGTAGATCAACTCTCCAGTAGGAGGTGCTGTAGACAGATCAACTCTCCAGTAGGAGGTGCTGTAATGTAGATCAACTCTCCAGTAGGAGGTGCTGTAGATAGATCAACTCTCCAGTAGGAGGTGCTGTAGATAGATCAACTCTCCAGTAATGAGGTGCTGTAGACAGATCAACTCTCCAGTAGGAGGTGCTGTAGATAGATCAACTCTCCAGTAGGAGGTGCTGTAGACAGATCAACTCTCCAGTAGGAGGTGCTGTAGACAGATCAACTCTCCAGTAAGAGGTGCTGTAGACAGATCAACTCTCCAGTAGGAGGTGCTGTAGATAGATTAACTCTCCAGTAGGAGGTGCTGTAGATAGATCAACTCTCCAGTAGGAGGTGCTGTAGATAGATCAACTCTTCAGTAGGAGGTGCTGTAGACAGATCAACTCTCCAGTAGGAGGTGCTGTAGCCAGATCAACTCTCCAGTAGGAGGTGCTGTAGCCAGATCAACTCTCCAGTAGGAGGTGCTGTAGCCAGATCAACTCTCCAGTAGGAGGTGCTGTAGATAGATTAACTCTCCAGTAGGAGGTGCTGTAGACAGATCAACACTCCAGTAATGAGGTGCTGTAGACAGATCAACTCTCCAGTAATGAGGTGCTGAAGCCAGAATAACTCTCCAGTAGGAGGTGCTGTAGGTAGATTAACTCTCCAGTAGGAGGTGCTGTAGATAGATCAACTCTCCAGTAGGAGGTGCTGTAGACAGATCAACTCTCCAGTAGGAGGTGCTGTAGACAGATCAACTCTCCAGTAGGAGGTGCTGTAGCCAGATCAACTCTCCAGTAGGAGGTGCTGTAGACAGATCAACTCTCCAGTAGGAGGTGCTGTAGATAGATCACCTCTCCAGTAGGAGGTGCTGTAGACAGATCAACTCTCCAGTAGGAGGTGCTGTAGATAGATCAACTCTCCAGTAGGAGGTGCTGTAGATAGATCAACTCTCCAGTAGGAGGTGCTGTAGATAGATCAACTCTCCAGTAGGAGGTGCTGTAGACAGATCAACTCTCCAGTAGGAGGTGCTGTAATGTAGATCAACTCTCCAGTAGGAGGTGCTGTAGATAGATCAACTCTCCAGTAGGAGGTGCTGTAGATAGATCAACTCTCCAGTAATGAGGTGCTGTAGACAGATCAACTCTCCAGTAGGAGGTGCTGTAGATAGATCAACTCTCCAGTAGGAGGTGCTGTAGACAGATCAACTCTCCAGTAGGAGGTGCTGTAGACAGATCAACTCTCCAGTAAGAGGTGCTGTAGACAGATCAACTCTCCAGTAGGAGGTGCTGTAGATAGATTAACTCTCCAGTAGGAGGTGCTGTAGATAGATCAACTCTCCAGTAGGAGGTGCTGTAGACAGATCAACTCTCCAGTAGGAGGTGCTGTAGACAGATCAACTCTCCAGTAGGAGGTGATGTAGCCAGATCAACTCTCCAGTAGGAGGTGCTGTAGCCAGATCAACTCTCCAGTAGGAGGTGCTGTAGATAGATTAACTCTCCAGTAGGAGGTGCTGTAGACAGATCAACACTCCAGTAATGAGGTGCTGTAGACAGATCAACTCTCCAGTAATGAGGTGCTGAAGCCAGATCAACTCTCCAGTAGGAGGTGCTGTAGGTAGATCAACTCTAGTAGGAGGTGCTGTAGATAGATCAACTCTCCAGTAGGAGGTGCTGTAGATAGATCAACTCTCCAGTAGGAGGTGCTGTAGATACATCAACTCTCCAGGAGGAGGTGCTGTAGACAGATCAACTCTCCAGTAGGAGGTGCTGTAAACAGATCAACTCTCCAGTAGGAGGTGCTGTAGGTAGATCAACTCTCCAGTAGGAGGTGATGTGGATACATCAACTCTCCAGTAGGAGGTGCTGTAGACAGATCAACTCTCCAGTAGGAGGTGCTGTAATGTATATAGATCAATTCTCCAGTAGGAGGTTATGTAATGTAGGTAGAACAACTCTCCAGTAGGAGGTGCTGTAGACAGATCAACTCTCCAGTAATGAGGTGCTGTAGATAGATCAACTCTCCAGTAGGAGGTGCTGTAGACAGATCAACTCTCCAGTAGGAGGTGCTGTAGACACATCAACTCTCCAGTAGGAGGTGCTGTAGATAGATCAACTCTCCAGTAATGAGGTGCTGTAGACAGATCAACTCTCCAGTAGGAGGTGCTGTAGATAGATCAACTTTCCAGTAGGAGGTGCTGTAGACAGATCAACTCTCCAGTAGGAGGTGCTGTAGCCAGATCAACTCTCCAGTAGAAGGAGCTGTAGACAGATAAACTCTCCAGTAGGAGGTGCTGTAGATAGATCAACTCTCCAGTAGGAGGTGCTGTAGACAGATCAACTCTCCAGTAGGAGGTGCTGTAGCCAGATCAACTCTCCAGTAGGAGGTGCTGTAGACAGATCAACTCTCCAGCAGGAGGTGCTTTAGACATATCAACTCTCCAGTATGAGGTGCTGTAGGTAGATCAACTCTCCAGTAGGAGGTGCTGTAGATAGATCAACTCTCCAGTAGGAGGTGCTGTAGACAGATAAACTCTCCAGTAATGAGGTGCTGTAGATAGATCAACTCTCCAGTAGGAGGTGCTGTAGACAGATCAACTCTCCAGTAGGAGGTGCTGTAGGTAGATCAACTCTCCAGTAGGAGGTGCTGTAATGTAGATCAACTCTCCAGTAGGAGGTGCTGTAGATAGATCAACTCTCCAGTAGGAGGTGCTGTAGATAGATCAACTCTCCAGTAATGACGTGCTGTAGACAGATCAACTCTCCAGTAGGAGGTGCTGTAGATAGATCAACTCTCCAGTAGGAGGTGCTGTAGACAGATCAACTCTCCAGTAGGAGGTGCTGTGGATAGATCAACTCTCCAGTAGGAGGTGCTGTAGACAGTTCAACTCTCCAGTAATGAGGTGCTGTAGATAGATCAACTCTCCAGTAATGAGGTGCTGTAGATAGATCAACTCTCCAGTAGGAGGTGCTGTAGACAGATCAACTCTCCAGTAATGAGGTGCTGTAGCCAGATCAACTCTCCAGTAGGAGGTGCTGTAGATAGATCAACTCTCCAGTAGGAGGTGCTGTAGATGGATCAACTCTCCAGTAATGAGGTGCTGTAGATGGATCAACTCTCCAGCAGGAGGTGCTGTAGACAGATCAACTCTCCAGTAGGAGGTGCTGTAGACAGATCAACTCTCCAGTAGGAGGTGCTGTAGACAGATCAAGTCTCCAGTAATGAGGTGCTGTAGATAGATCAACTCTCCAGCAGGAGGTGCTGTAGACAGATCAACTCTCCAGTAGGAGGTGCTGTAGACAGATCAACTCTCCAGTAGGAGGTGCTGCCCAGCCTATAGTTGAAAATTGGTTACCATGATGACCTAATCCTGTGGTTGAAATTTCAGCCGACAGTTGATCACGTAGATTCCACATCACAATACTTTGACCTATTACGTTGAAACAACTTTGAAACAACTTTGAAAACGTTGATTCAAACAGTTTCTGCCCAGTGGGAATTGTCTGTCTGCAAACAATGAAAACGCAATGCACTTTCTGTTAAAAACAGACAATAAAAGTATATCCAACCTCAGACATGATGTTATCCTTGGTAGAGCCCAGGTCTGTGATGGTGTTGCCATGCCTCTGGACGGTATGCCCTAGCCCATTCACAGAGTCATTCAGGGTAGTAAACCTGTACAACAGTGGTGGGTTATACTAATGATATAACATCTAATATCAAATCAGATCATCTTGTCTGTTTTATCAGAGGTGTTGTGCGTCCCAAATGGGACCCTAGTTCATTTATAGTGCACTACTTTATAGCTCAGAGAGCCCCAAAAGTAGTGCACTACATAGGGAATAATAGTGTGGGGTTGTACGTCCCAAATGGGACCCTAGTTCATTTATAGTGCTCTACTTTATAGCTCAGAGAGCCCCAAAAGTAGTGCACTACATAGGGAATAATAGTGCCATTTGGAACGCAGGGGGAAGATTTACCTGATGGTGAACTTGGATAGTTCCCCCTGGATGGATTTCAGGTCCGTCCCCAGCCGTCCGTGGAGGGTCGTATGTCCGTCCAGGTTTTTCTTTAGGTCCGTCAGGCCGGTCTTACACTTCCCTGTACACTCCTCCACTTCCTCCTTCAGCCTCTCCACTTCCTCCTTTTAGATAACAAACATACACAGCTATATATTCACACATGACACATACAACTACAGATGAGTAAACATTAACATATCGTCATAAAAATGACTTGTCATTCATGTCATTTACCTGCAGGTTGGAGCAGAGCTGGGAACAAGAAGAGTCCTCAGAGTCAAACCTGTTGAGAGCAAGATGGCGGTTGTTACTGTGGTGAAAGACACTATGCTCATTTAACTTTGCTATTCAATAACTACACTACACACACACACACACACACACACACACACACACACACACACACACACACACACACACACACACACACACACACACACACACACACACACACACACACACACACACACACACACACACACACACACACACACACACACACACACACACACACACACACACACACCAAATAATCAAACCTGTTGCGCAGGTTGGTCAGTTCCTTTTGGCACCTCCCAATGGCGCTGTTGGTGCTGTTGGTGAACGACTGCAGGTCTCGTTCTACTGTGCTACAGATGGAGCAGTCGTCCACGCTCCGCCCCAGCGTCTCCACCTCCGTGACTATCTGATTGAAGCGCTCGCTGTCCTCCCCCGTCAACCCTTTGATCTTCTTAACGTCGTTGCTGAGCTCCACCACTCTGTCTATTATAGAGTCGCCAGTCAGCGATAGGTCCTTGAGTCTGGTATCAAACTTCTGAATGTCCTCCTTGTTGGCCACTACTGTCCACTCCAGGGTCTTGACCATGTCTTCTGTCTTACGGCCCTTCCCGTTGGGGCCGCAGGTCTCGGAGCACATGTCCACTGTCCTCGACAATTTGGTGTCGATAAAGTTTGTTCTGTTCTCCAGTTGACCCAGTCGTCGGCTGTGGTCGGTAACCGTGTCCGTCAGGACTGTGAGGTCCAGCTCCACCTTGAAGATATAGAGGAATAGTAGGTAGGTAGTCCACATGACACCTCCTGGACAGGACACTAGTCTATTTCCTGTTTCTGTAGTGAGACAGCTTGATGTACCAGTACACCCCCTGGACAGGACACTAGTCTATTTCCTGTTTCTGTAGTGAGACAGCTTGATGTATCAGTATACCCCCTGGACAGGACACTAGTCTATTTCCTGTTTCTGTAGAGAGGCAGCTTGATGTACCAGTACACCCCCTGGACAGGACACTAGTCTATTTCCTGTTTCTGTAGCAGCTTGATGTACCAGGACACCTCCTGGACAGGACACTAGTCTAACTCCTGTTTCTGTAGTGAGACAGCTTGATGTACCAGTACACCCCTGGACAGGACACTAGTCTATTTCCTGTTTCTGTAGTGAGTCAGCTTGATGTACCAGTACACCCCCTGGACAGGACACTAGTCTATTTCCTGTTTCTGTAGTGAGTCAGCTTGATGTACCAGTACACCCCCTGGACAGGACACTAGTCTATTTCCTGTTTCTGTAGAGAGGCAGCTTGATGTACCAGTACACCCCCTGGACAGGACACTAGTCTATCTCCTGTTTCTGTAGTGAGACAGCTTGATGTACCAGTACACCCCCTGGACAGGACACAAGTCTGTCGCAGGGCCTTAACCCAATCCAACATATGTTTTTAATGTAGGCCTGTACACAGCGCTGCAACAGAGAAAAGTATGATCACCTTGCCTATCCTGTAGCCGTGGTCATCCATGTGGCTGAGGACTATGTTACGGATGGTGGTGACCTCTCTCCAGGTTGTCCTTCATGTTGTTTCCTGTGTTGGTGAACTTCTGCTCTGTCTTCCTCACTGTGTTGTTCAGCCTCCTCTCCACCTCCCTCAGTCTACTGTTCAACTTCTCCTCCGTCTCGTTCCCTCCTGTTTCTCCTTCACCCGACCCACCACCCAGCTCCTTGTCCAGGCGCTCTTTGATGACATCATAGGTTAAACACCCTCCGTGGTGGTCAGGTCCATCTCTGTGACGGTGTTGCAGCAGTCCTACGTTCCATCTCCCTCCTGGTTCCATGTTGTGGCGATAGTGTTGGTCCATGGAACTCAGCAACTTCTCCAGAGCACTAATTCAAATCAAATCCAATTTTATTTGGTCACATACACACATGGTTAGCAGATGTTAATGCGAGTGTAGCGAAATGCTTGTGCTTCTAGTTCCGACACTGCAGTAGTAAGCAACAAGTAACCTAACCATTTCACAACAGCTACCCAATACACACAAGTGTAAAGGAATGAAAGAATATGTACATAAAGATATATGAATGAGTGATGGTACAGAATGACATAGGCAAGATGCAGTAGATGGTATCGAGTACAGTATATACATATGTACAACATTCCGGCGCCGACATATGTACAACATTCCGGCGGACACCCCCTGGACTAGGAAACTATGCAGTTTTTTGTTTTTTTACGTGTTATTTCTTACATTATCAGGTCATCTTGTTACTGTACTGTATATAAGATCAGCGTCAACTCACCATGTACGACCAAGAATATGTTTTGACGCGGATCCTGTGTTCTGCCTTACAAACAGGACAACGGAATGGAGCTTGCAGCGACCCAAAAACGACTCCGAAAAAGAGGGAAACGTGGCGGTCTTCTGATCAGACTACGGAGACAGGCACATCGTGCCCCACTTCCTAGCATTCTTCTTGCCAATGTCCAGTCTCTTGACAACAAGGTTGATGAAATCCGAGCAAGGGTAGCATTCCAGAGGGACATCAGAGACTGTAACCTGTGCTTCACGGAAACATGGCTCACTGGAGACGCTATCGGTCCTGTTTCTCCACGTCGCGCCGGAGAAACAAACACCTTTCTGGTAAGAAGATGTATGCCTTATGGACACCCCTGGACAGGAACTCAAATCCTTCTGTTCACCTGATTTAGAATTCCTCACAATCAAATGTTTCTGTCGATTATAATAACAGCCATATATAGACAGACACATCGATGGCTCTGAACGAACTTTATTTAACTCTTTGCAAACTGGAAACCATTTATCCGGAGGCTGCATTTCGTTGTTGGGGATTTTAACAAGGCTAATCTGAAAACAAGCTCCTAAATTTGATCAGCATATCAGGACACCCCCTTGGATCACTGTTACACTAGTCTATTTCTGAAAAGCTGACTCCATTTTCTGATACCTGCCTACAGACAAAAGCTAAAAAAAGAGCTCCCACGCTGAGGTCTGTCCAACGCTGTACCAGGACACTCCAAGACTGCTTCCATCACGTGGACTGGGACACTAGCATCTATTCTACGCCTGTTTCGTGTGAAGAGTTCCCATGAGATTAAAACATTCCCTAACCAGAAACCTTGGATTGATGGCAGCCCCGGACAGGACACCACTGCTTTCAATCAGGGCAAGGTGTCTGGTGAACATGACTGAATACAAACAATGCAGCTACCGTAAGGCTATCAAACAAGCTAAGCGTCCAGAGACAAAGGACACAAGACACAAGAGGCATGTGGCAGGGTCTACAGTCAATCACGGACTACAGGAAGAAATCCAATCACGGACCAGGATGTCTTGCTCCCGGCAGACTATAACTTTTTTTTTAATGTGCCACTGACACTGCCTGCACGGAAAAATGCAGTCTCTCCTTGCAGCCGAGAGTAAAACATTTAAACGTGTTAACCCTGCAAGGCTCACCATTGCCTCAGAGCATGCGCAGACCAGCTGGCTGGTGTGTGGTCAATCCATGTGGCATGAGGACATTGTTCCTGTTCCCAAGAAAGCTAAGGATGAGCTAAACGACTACCGCCCGTAGCACTCACTTCCGTCATCATGAAGTGCTTTGAGAGACTAGTCAAGGACCTCTCTCTGACACCCAGGTTGTCCTTCATGTTGTTTCCTGTGTTGGTGAACTTCTGCTCTCGGCATTCAACACCATTCCTCACTGTGTTGTTCAGCCTCCTCTCCACCTCCCTCAGTCTACTGTTCAACTTCTCCTCCGATCCTCACACTTCGTCCTCCCTCCTTTCTCACCTCCTCCTCCTTCACCCGACTCAATCATCCACCCAACTTGTCCAAGGCTCACTTAGGCTTGATTACCAATCATAGCCCTACAGGGAGGAGGTGAGGGTCCTCGGAGTGTGGTGTCAGGTAACCTCACACTTCCAAAACTAAGGAGATGGTGGTCAGCCTCCTGTCCATCTCTGTGGACGGTGTTTTGCAGCAGTCCATCACAGTGAATTGGTCCACTCACACAGACAGCATCGTGAAGAAGGCGCCATCTCCCTCCTGGTGTCACCGTCCATGTTGTGGCATCCTGGCGGGCTGTATCATAGCTCCGCCCTTGCTCCATGGAACTCAGCAACTTGCCCTCCAGGACACCTACACCACCCGATGTTACAGGAAGGCCATAAAGATCATCAAGGAATCAATCCAATTTTATTTGGTCACTATCTCAAGGCCATCAGACTGTTAAACAGCCACCACTAACACATGGTTAGCAGACTGCCACTTTAATAATGGGAATTGATGAAATGATGCTAGCCACTTTAAACAATGCTACCTTATAATGTTACTTTCATTAGTTCCGACACTGTACTCTAGTAGTAAGCAACATGTATCACTAACCATTTCACAACAGCTACCTAATACACAAGTGTAAAGGAATACCAACTGTATCTTGCCTATGCTGCTCTGTACCATACTCAATATATCCTTATGTACATATTCTTTATGAGTGATGGTAGTTTAGAATTGAGTTAGATTACTTGGCAAGATGCGGAAGTAGATGGTATCGCATTAACATCTGATAACCATGTGTATGTATATATTTGATTTGTTTTGATTTGATTTGAGATGAGTAATGTAGGGTATGTAAACATATAACAGTGGCATAGTTAAAGTGGCTAGTGATACATGTATTACATAAAGATGCAGTAGATAATATAGAGTACAGTATATACATATACTTATGAGATGAGTAAGGTAGGGTATGTAAACATTATATTAAGTATCATTGTTTAATGTGGCTAGTGATACATGTATTACATAAAGATGCAGTAGATGATATAGAGTACAGTATATACATATACTTATGAGATGAGTAAGGTAGGGTATGTAAACATTATATTAAGTATCATTGTTTAATGTGGCTAGTGATATATGTATTACATAAAGATGGCAATATGCAGTAGGTGGTGGGGTGAAATTAGTGCAAACTAATCATTTGTTCTGAATTCAATATTTCCTTATTGTCTGGGAAATTACAGTTTGTGAATTTAATTTCTGAATACTTATTTTAATATATTTGAAATCAGATTCAATTTCTGTTGTTGGCAGTCATATTCCTCCGTACCTGATCCTCTCCTGGTCAATCTTCTGCTGCTTCCTCATGTCCTCCACCCCGCTCTGGCAGGAGGAGCACGACAGACTGACCCTCCTCTCCAGCTCGCGGAGGATCTCCTCCTTCATGGCGTCCATCTTGCCTGTGACAGCCCCGTCTAGCTCATTGCCGCGGGAACCTCTGTCACCATTGACCAAATGGTTGTTGATGGACAGCAGGGTCTGGTCGTGGACCTGAGAGGAGAAAATATTTACACAGATATGTGTGTGTGTGTGTGTGTGTGTGTGTGTGTGTGTGTGTGTGTGTGTGTGTGTGTGTGTGTGTGTGTGTGTGTGTGTGTGTGTGTGTGTGTGTGTGTGTGTGTGTGCGCGTGTGTGTGTGTGTGTGTGTGCGTGTGTGTGTGCGTGCGTGTGCGTGTGCGTGTGTGTGTGTGTACCTGTGTGTGTGTGTGTGTGTGTGTGTGTGTGTGCGTGCTGTGTGTGTGTGCGTGTGTGTGTGTGTGCGTCTGTACCTGCGTGCGATTGTCCAGTTGGTCAAGTTTGGTCTGAATGTAGTGGATTGTCTCTTTCATGGGCTTGGCTGCATCTGCAGGGGTCCTGTCTCCGTTCAGGCCTGGCCTGTGGGGTCCAAAATCAAAGCTATAAGCACATTAAAAATAGCTATTGATGCTGGATAAGATATCATAGTGTTTCTATTCCCAAAAGTGAATTTACGTTCTATGTTCAGTATCTTAGTTTTACCAGTATTCGTTTATTTCTAGAAAATAATCAAGATTTTTTTTCTTCACAGCGCATTATTTACAAGATATAACAAGCAGCACAGCGTTCTACCAAATTAAATATACACATTCAGTAAAACAATTTATTATTATAAATTCGCTTTTGGGAGCAGGACAACTCTGTGGGGTAATCTTTTAGTCTCCGTCCCAGATGGAGGCCTATGCCCTACATAATACACTACTGTTTGTGTTGGTCTGACCTCCTCGTTCCGTCTTGGAGCCTCAGGTTCATGCCCGTCATGGTGGACTGTATGTCACGGAGGTCCTTGGTCAACCTTTGAATAGTCTCCTCCATCTGTCTCATCTTGTCATTGTCAACTGGAGCAGGGAGACACAGGTTTATCATTCAACATTCAAAACTAACAGTCTTTTTCCAGGACAAAGATTCTCCATTCAAAAAAACTTTTTCCAGGACAAAGCCTTTTTCCAGGACAAAGACTCTCCATTCAAAACTAACAGCCTTTTTCCAGGACAAAGACTCTCCATTCAAAACTAACAGTCTTTTTCCAGGACAAAGACTCTCCATTCAAAACTAACAGCCTTTTTCCAGGACAAAGACTCTCCATTCAAAACTAACAGTCTTTTTCCAGGGATTCTCCATTCAAAACTAAAGTCTTTTTCCAGGACAAAGACTCTCCATTCAAAACTAACAGCCTTTTTCCAGGACAAAGACTCTCCATTCAAAACTAACAGTCTTTTTCCAGGACAAAGACTCTCCATTCAAAACTAACAGTCTTTTTCCAGGACAAAGACTCTCCATTCAAAACTAACAGTCTTTTTCCAGGACTCTCCATTCAAAACTAACAGCCTTTTTCCAGGACAAAGACTCTCCATTCAAAACTAACAAAGATTCTCCATTCAAAACTAACAGTCTTTTTCCAGGACAAAGATTCTCCATTCAAAACTAACAGTCTTTTTCCAGGACAAAGACTCTCCATTCAAAACTAACAGTCTTTTTCCAGGACAAAGACTCTCCATTCAAAACTAACAGTCTTTTTCCAGGACAAAGATTCTCCATTCAAAACTAACAGCCTTTTTCCAGGACAAAGATTCTCCATTCAAAACTAACAGTCTTTTTCCAGGACAAAGACTCTCCATTCTAAAGTCTTTTTCCAGGACAAAGACTCTCCATTCAAAACTAACAGTCTTTTTCCAGGACAAAGACTCTCCATTCAAAACTAACAGTCTTTTTCCAGGACAAAGACTCTCCATTCAAAACTAACAGTCTTTTTCCAGGACAAAGACTCTCCATTCAAAACTAACAGTCTTTTTCCAGGACAAAGACTCTCCATTCAAAACTAACAGGACAAAGACTCTCCATTCAAAACTAACAGTCTTTTTCCAGGACAAAGACTCTCCATTCAAAAAACAGTCTTTTTCCAGGACAAAGACTCTCCATTTAACAGTCCAGGACAAAGATTCTCCATTCAAAACTAACAGCCTTTTTCCAGGACAAAGATTCTCTCAAAACTAACAGTCTTTTGCAAAGATTCTCCATTCAAAACTAACAGTCTTTTCCAGGACAAAGACTCTCCATTCAAAACTAACAGTCTTTTTCCAGGACAAAGACTTCATTCAAAACTAACAGAGTTTTCCAGGACAAAGACTCTCCATTCAAAACTAACAGTCTTTTTCCAGGACAAAGATTCTCCATTCAAAACTAACAGTCTTTTTCCAGGACTCTCCATTCAAAACTAACAGTCTTTTTCCAGGACAAAGATTCTCCATTCAAAACTAACAGTCTTTTTCAGGACAAAGACTCTCCATTCAAAACTAACAGTCTTTTTATCCATTCAAAATAACAGTCTTTTTGGACTGATTCTCCATTCAAAACTAGTCTTTTTCCAGGACAAAGACTCTCCATTCAAAACTAACAGTCTTTTTCCAGGACAAAGACTCTCCATTCAAAACTAACAGTCTTTTTCCAGGACAAAGACTCTCCATTCAAAACTAACAGCCTTTTTCCAGGACAACGATTCTCCATTCAAAACTAACAGTCTTTTTCCAGGACAAAGACTCTCCATTCAAAATGTCTTTTTTCCAGGACAAAGATATTAATAACTTTTGACTCTCCATTCAAAACTGTCAGAGATGATGTCTTTTTCCAGGACAAAGACTCTCCATTGCCTTTTTATATTCAAAATAACAGTCTTTTGTGTCTTTTTCAGAGATGATGTCTTTTTCCAGGACAAAGACTCTCCATTCAAAACTAACAGTCTTTTTCCAGGACAAAGATGCCTTTTTATCCATTCAAAACTAACACTTTTTCCAGGACAAAGACTCTCCATTCAAAGCAGTTTAAGTCCAGGACAAGGCTTAATCTGTGCCTGGGAAAAGCCCATAGAGTTCTTTGAATTAAACAGTTTTAATACACTTGTGACTGTCAGCCACAAAGCCACATGATCCAAGCAAATGGACTTGGACTGTTCTTTGATATTGAAATATAGTGTTATATTAATAACTGTCAGAGATGATGTGTGAGAGAGATGTTATATTAATAACTGTGTCAGAGATGATGTGAGAGAGATGTTATATTAATAACTGTCAGAGGTGATGTGTGAGAGAGATGCTACATTAATAACTGTGTCAGAGATGATGTGAGAGAGATGTTATATTAATAACTGTCAGAGGTGATGTGTGAGAGAGATGCTACATTAATAACTGTGTCAGAGATGATGTGTGAGAGAGATGTTGAAACCTACCCTCTCCTCCCTTCTGCCCAGCTCCATTGTTGTATCCGGTCTGTGTTTCGTGAGGTCGTCCCGCTGTGACCTGGCTGTCCCCGGTCCACGTTGGACCATCATAGCAGTCGTCGCCGGAGTAACCATGACAACACTTCCACTCCATCTCTGTCACCATCTTATAGGCCACCTTGTACCTGGGCCTCCGGTATGTACGATACCTTCAGTGGACACAGGTGAGACACAGTTAAAGGTGAGACAGGTAAAGATGAGACAGGTGAAGATGAAACAGGTAAATGAAATGTAAAAACGGGTAAAGGTGAGACGGGTAAAGGTGAGACAGGTAAAAGGTGAGACAGGTAAAGGTGAGACAGGGATCAGAAGGTAAATCAGACAGGTAAAGATCAGACAGGTAAAGTTGAGACAGGTAAAGGTGAGACAGGTAAAGATGAGACAGGTAAAGATCTGACAGGTAAAGATGAGACAGGTAAAGGTGAGACAGGTAAAGGTGAGACAGGTAAAGGTGAGACAGGTAAAGATGAGACAGGTAAAGGTGAGACAGGTAAAGGTGAGACAGGTAAAGGTGAGACAGGTAAAGATGAGACAGGTAAAGGTCTGACAGGTAAAGATGAGACGGGTAAAGGTGAGACAGGTAAAGGTGAGACAGGTAAAGATGAGACAGGTAAAAATGAGACAGGTAAAGGTGAGACAGGTAAAGATGAGACAGGTAAAGATCAGACAGGTAAAGATGAGACAGGTAAAGTAAAGGTGAGACAGGTAAAGGTGAGACAGGTAAAGGTGAGACAGGTAAAGGTGAGACAGGTAAAGATCAGACAGGTAAAGATGAGACAGGTAAAGGTGAGACAGGTAAAGGTAAAGAGACAGGTAAAGGTGAGACAGGTAAAGGTGAGACAGGTAAAGATCAGACAGGTAAAGGTGAGACAGGTAAAGGTGAGACAGGTAAAGGTGAGACAGGTAAAGGTGAGACAGGTAAAGGTGAGACAGGTAAAGGTGAGACAGGTAAAGGTGAGACAGGTAAAGATGAGACAGGTAAAGGTGAGACAGGTAAAGGTGAGACAGGTAAAGGTGAGACAGGTAAAGATGAGACAGGTAAAGATGAGACAGGTAAAGGTGAGACAGGTAAAGGTGAGACAGGTAAAGATCAGACAGGTAAAGATGAGACAGGTAAAGGTGAGACAGATAGGTAAAGATGAGACAGGTAAAGATGAGACAGGTAAAGATGAGACAGGTAAAGATGAGACAGGTAAAGATGAGACAGGTAAAGATCAGACAGGTAAAGATGAGACAGGTAAAGATCAGATAGGTAAAGGTGAGACAGGTAAAGGTGAGACAGGTAAAGATGAGACAGGTAAAGATGAGACAGGTAAAGATGAGACAGGTAAAGATGAGACA